>NC_089596.1:82296584-82596584 GCF_019320115.1 Miscanthus floridulus | reverse complement strand
ACTCTACAGGGTGAGGAGCACGCACCTGTACAACCTTTCGGGCCCTGCGGCACCCGGAAGGGTCTAAAGCACTCATCCCGTCATCCCCTGGCAGTACTTTTCCTACCAGGGCGCAGGGTATGGTTCTTGGAGCCACGGTTGACCCAAACGTCTTGTCTTGCCCTGTCCCTATCATCTTGAGGGAACAGGGAGAAGTGGTCAGGTAAGATGAATCTAGTCTTTAGATATGGAGCAGGGTGAGGCTCGTTCCTTGCCGTCGGGCGAAACGGAGACCAATCCCTATCTCCTGGGCGAGACCGACCCTGCCCCTCTGGGGTCAGGCGAGGCGGAATCTATCCCTCAGCCCTCGGGCGAGACTGAGCCCGCCCTAAAGGCGTCGGGCGAGACGGAGACTAGCCCTGAGCCCTCGGGCGAGGCAGAGCCACCTCAAAGGCGTCAGGCGAGTCGGAGTCTATCCCTCGGCCCTCGGGCGAGATCAAGCCCGCCCAAAAGGCGTCGGGCGAGACGGAGACTAGCCCTGAGTCCTCGGGCGAGGCAGAGCCACCTCAAAGGCGTCAGGCGAGTCGGAGTCTATCCCTCGGCCCTCGGGCGAGATCGAGCCCGCCTAAAAGGCGTCGGGCGAGACGGAGACTAACCCTCGGCCCTCGGGCGAGACCGAGCCCGCCCCAAAGGCGTCGGGCGAGGTGGAACCAAGCTCCTGTCATTCCAACAAGGGGTGAAACAGCGCTCTTATGCGTCCAGAAGTTTTTAACGTTCGGTGGTTATTGGTTCCACCTTCTGGGGTACCCCGGTATTAGGTCCCCGACAGTATCTATCTTAAGGTCCTGTTTAGTCGGAATAGTTCTAATTCTTGCCAGAATCATTAGAATCCATGCCAAACGGGAAGGAGTTGTAACATTTCTAGACGAAAACACTAGAATTGTTTCTCAGGGCCGAAAAGGTGGGTTCTCCCGATTCTATTTCTTACTCCCTGCCTTTCAAATTATAAGTAGTTTTGACTTTTTTAATACATCTATTTTGCTATGTATATAGACATATTATTATATATGGATACATAGTAAAATGAATAAATAAAAAAGTCAAAGCGACTTATAATTTGAAACGGAGGGAGTACATGCTCAGTACAACGGTGCTTGTGCTTTTTAGTTATTCTTTTTTTATTGTAACAAGTAAAAAATAGGTTGTATTAAAGTTGTTCTTCGCCTAAAAAATTATATTTGTTAAAGAATATTTTCATTTACATGATTTTTTTGAAAAATATTTTTTGTTGATCAGAATCTAGCATGCTAGCCAAACGATCTCATGAAGTGATTCCGATTTATTGTCAGAAATGTTTCTTAAGAAAATCTGGATCCGAAATGTTTCTACGAGAATATGGATCCTTACCAAACACACCCTAAGTTTAACTAAGTATATAGAAAGTAGGTACGACTTTAATAGATGTATCAAGCAAATATGTTTCATGACGTTAATAGGTGTATTATGCAAATATGTTTCATGACAAATCTAATGATACCTACTTAGTACGATAAATATTAGTATCTTTTTATATAAATTTAATTAAACGTAAACATAATACTATTCTAGAATTACATCTTTTTAAAGACGGATGGAGTATTAACAGTACTATACCGTGTGTGCAAGCACATATGGGATCTTTTTCTTGAGAAGATCAGTTGGCCCAGGGTAGAATTGTATTCTTTTATAGACGGAGGAAATACGTTATTTTGCACTACAGTCTACAGACGACATATAAAACAAAAACAATGTATTCACGTTACTTTAGCAAATCATGGTTGCGAAAAGGTGCTGGTCTTGCTGGATGGCATCAACCGATTTTTAGGGTCTGTTCACTTGAAATTATCAGCCGGTTTATCAGCTAAAATCTATAATATTTTTCTCTCACAATAAATCAGACGGCTACCGGCCGAACAGGCCCTTAGCCGCGATCGACCTCCATGTGCGCGTTGTTTAGGCCTGCATGTGATTGCTTAGCAATTCCTTGCTTGGCAGTTACCTCATCGACGCAGTTTCATTAGAATCCTGGCGGTAAACGTTAGCACGCATGAAAATGGCATCACGTTACCGTGTCCCGGCGTTGCTTTCGCATCTGGTTGTCTTGGGCCACTTTTCGCGTGCTGTAACTGTAACTGCGTCTAACGAAAAGCCGCTTGCGAGTGAATGAAGTTTTCAAAGGGAGAGGAGACGCATGGAGGCTGCGTGACGACGACACGAATGGGTAATGGCATTGGGGAGTTATTAGGAACCTGAAAACTCGAAAGCACACCACACCATCGCGCAATCTGCTGCTTTTCGTTTGTCCCTTCCTTCCATACGAAACATTCAGTCTATTCGCTCGTTGGTTTCAGTCAGGGTTTATCAGTCGGTCAACGATGTTTTTCTTTCATAATAAACCAGCACCAGCTAAATTTATTAGCCTAGAAATCAACCAGCGAACAGGTCGATTATCGCAACTTGCCGTCACAGGATGACTACTATGTTAACATGATCGTTATTTCTTCAAGAACAAAAGGATGGTTGTTGATCATACATCACCTCCTCTCTATGTCCCACAAAGAGTATTATTCTCACTTTTCTAGAAATCAAATATTCCCAACTTTGACCAAATATATACAGGAGAATGTTAATATTTTATAGTGCATAGTAAGTATCATTATATTAATCGTTAAATATATTTTCATGATAAACTTATTTGAAGATACAAATGTCGCTAATATTTTTTATTAAATCTTTTTTTGTGAACAATATTTTTTTACAAATCTAATCAAACTTAAAAAGTTTAACCGGCATAAACCTTATGCGATACTTTATTTTTGTACGGTGAGAGTAGTCAACCTTATACCTCTGGCAGAAGTCACTACTTCCGACTAAATATATAATTTATTAACACGGGTATGTTGTACTACTAGTAGAGCAAAACATTAGGAATATATACTGATTTTTTTTTTTGCCAAAAAAGTTATATACTACACAACTGCTTTTTATAATGAATCTAATAAGGCTAATCTTGAGCTCTTTTTTTAAAAAAAAAGAGAGGGAAAATCTCTGCTTATAAGAAAGCAAATGTACTAGATAACTAATCTTGAGCTCTCAATCTATATAGCTTATATTGTGGTCAAATGTCAACATTTTTTTACCGTAAAATGTCAACATTTGATGGACTTACATTTATGATTAGAACAAGTACTAATGTACTATCTTTCATGCAAGTCTTTTAAACTTTGAACTGGAGTCGTGTCTCCTCATTTCTCAACTTCTCATAGCACGTACTAGCAGTTTCCAAAAAGTTCTCCAAAAAGTGTTACAGTAGTCATCACATTGAATCTTACGATATGTGCATGGAGTATTAAATGTAGACGAAAAAAACTAATTACATAGTTTGGTTGTAAATTGCGAGACGAACGTTTTGAGCCTAATTAGTCCATTATTGAACACTAATTGCCAAATAAAAACGAAAGTGCTACCGTAGCCAAATTCCCAAAATTCGCGAACTAAACCCGCACAGAAAACTGCAGTTGTGGCCGGCATCTCCATTAGAGCAAGTATAATAGCAGGCTGTAAGCCGACTAAATGTTGAGGTGGAGGAGAGAGGGGAGAAGAGAGAGGAGAAGCGGGCTGTAAGCTTACAGCCGGCTTGGGCACAAGAACCAAGAAAGTCTGTGAGAGAGATAAGTGGGCCATGTATTAACTGTAAATAGCCAACTACTATATGAGTAGGCTGAGAGAAGGCTGCAAGGAACCTTACAGCCAGCAAGCCGGCTGTATTATTAGCCTTGCTCTTAGCGCAGAATAACATCCAGTGTCAGGCTTAAGCTCACCGGTCGGTGGCTGCGCGCCTCGGGTTAAGCACCTGCACCGCAAGTAACCCAACCCTGTCTTACAATGCAAGTGACTGACCCCACCCATGCCCATCATCATAACATAACACACGCTCATGCGCCCGGTGAATCAAACCACCACCCGATTTGTTTACCCCCGAAAATTTGCCGTCTCCTCGTCTGATCGTCTCGCTCCCCTCCCTGCGCAGCCCGCCCCCAGATCCGGCACCGCCCGCTCCTCGATCCCCGCACCCCACGCCCGCAGGTGAGCCCCACCGATCCGCCCGCGCGCGCCGCCCCGCTCGCCGCCATTCCTTCCTTCCGTTTGCTCACGACGCGTGCGTGCGTTCTCTCTGCAGGCCGGGACCGGTGGGGGCGCGCGCCGGGTAGTAGTAGGAGGAGGAGAGGAAGGGCGGCATGGCGGCGCCGCCGGCGAGGGCCCGGGCCGACTACGACTACCTTATCAAGCTGCTCCTCATTGGGGATAGCGGTGGGTGCTGCTAGATCTCTCTGTCTCAGTAAACGGGTGTGTAAGGGCGCGCGTTCGTCGGATCGGAGTTGGATTCGGGCATATGCGCGGTGTGGATCTTGGTCCTGTTGCCTGTGGTCGTGTTCGCTTCGCTCGATTGATCCGTCTTCCGTCTGGGGTAGGGAGTGGATGAGATGTTGCTTGCTGGTTCTTCAATTCTTTGTGCTTTCTACCTAACGTACCATGCGTTAATCAGTAGGTTATTAGCATCTGGCGCATCAGTCTGAGATGCGAAATTGGGCACTAGTGAGAAGGATGGATTGTGCCTTCCTGTGAGTTTTGAACATTCATTCACTTGTTCAATTGCTGTGGGTGTTTTTTCCCCTTCGTTGATGAGCATTCACTCGTGGAACTCTTTGGTTAAAGGAAGATGCACATTGGAAATAGTCCAGTTTGTGGAAATGTCCTTTCAAGGCTCCATGTTCTGCAGATTAAGTTTGTAGACTGGCTCAAAGGTTGACATGTTGAACTGATACTTCCTGGTTAAGCGATTATTTGTTTTACCCGTTCTTGCATTCAGCAGAGACTGGAATATTCACTTCAAACTGCACCCACTTTAGGGGCTTTAGACAATGTAGAATTATTTATTGTGATGTTGCTTGCTGTTCTATCTTCTATAATTATTTGCTTGTTAGTGTGTACCATGTAACCATGAAATTGAGTAGTCCATGAAATTTATGAAACACATGAGTTTTTGTGAGGCAGATGGATTGTAAAAGTGGCAGCTGCTGGATGTTAGGCGGAGCAGTGAAATGTTGAATGGATTATCCTGTGTTGGAAACTGCCTCTACGGAAATTTAACTGAGGCTTAGCCAAGAAATATGCCTCAACTAATTAATTGCATTGTCGTGTTCTCTCTATCTTATACTTTATTATCTACATTTCCATCTTTCCTGGATATCCTTACTGCCGAGACTGACGAAGTGTTTCTCGTCACAAAATGGTGATGAGTTCCATTGTCATCCAGGTCTGTATGCAATGGTTTTGAGCTTATCTAGTTTTTTATTGAAGTTTGTTGATTCCTGACATAACCTTGGCATTGTACCTATTCCGGAGTCTCTCCAGTAGCTGTATTGTGATAACATGTAAAGTGTAGGTGATGGTAGCTACAGTACAAGGTTATGTTTGGACTGAATAGTTCATTCATAAGCTAGTGGCATGTCCATCAGTAAAGTTTTTTATTACGTCAATGCGTGATTTCTTTTAATCCTTATCTATGTTCAGGTGTTGGCAAGAGTTGCCTCCTGTTGCGGTTCTCTGATGGTTCCTTCACTACAAGCTTTATTACCACAATTGGGTAGGTCCCTTTGGTGTTGTCAAGATTGTTAAACTGGTCATCATGCTTTCTTACATCAAATAGGAATTCAGCATTTGTTATTTACTCCACAATGATTTTGGACCTGTTACTGTGCAGTATTGACTTTAAGATACGAACAATAGAATTGGATGGCAAGCGTATAAAGCTACAGATTTGGGATACAGCAGGCCAAGAACGCTTCCGGACTATTACCACTGGTATGATGTTTTGTTTCATTTCTGATTGACACTTTCAAATTATACGACGACCCTTCTGATCCAATGGGCTTTATTTTACCTCAGCGTACTACCGAGGAGCTATGGGCATCTTGCTGGTTTATGATGTCACTGATGAATCTTCTTTCAACAGTAAACTCTTCTTAACCATATATTCCAATTCCTTAATGCTTCCATTTTAAACTATTTTACCATCTATTCGCAATTGGTTCATCTAAAATACAGACATCCGAAACTGGATTCGGAACATTGAACAGCATGCCTCTGATAATGTCAACAAAATTTTGGTTGGCAACAAGGCCGATATGGACGAAAGCAAGAGGGTACATGCCTGAACTCATTGTTTCCTTGAATGTTTGACTGTTTTCACTCTGTATTTCTTGTTTGAAATAAGTAGTTAGATGCTTAATTCTTTTCCTTCAATTAGCTAAATAATAAATCTTACTGCTACTATTGCTTCAGGCTGTACCTACTGCAAAAGGACAAGCACTTGCTGATGAGTACGGGATCAAGTTTTTTGAAACAGTATGTTGCTTGCCAGACTTGCATGACACCTTCAGTGAACATTTTTTTTTAATAAAAAAACAGAGTTTGCAGTTGTTTTACTCACAGATTTCTGTATCTTTCAGAGTGCCAAGACAAACCTGAATGTGGAGCAAGTGTTTTTCTCCATCGCACGTGACATCAAGCAGAGGCTTGCGGAGACTGATTCAAAGCCAGAGGTACAAATAACTGTGCCTAGTTATGCTTGACATTCCACCATTCATCGTGTTCAGTGTTCTGAGCGATATTTCCTTTGCACTGTAGGACAAGGCAATCAAAATTAACAAGCCAGACCAGGGTTCTGAGGCACCAGCTGCCCAGCGATCTGCCTGCTGTGGCTCATAAGCAGATACACAATGGCCATAATCATTGGTTATTTGACATTATTTATTTCCCGCTTGGCTGTTATAGGAAGAATTTGAAGAAGCCACTTATGATATACTGATGTGGTTGTACTCGTGTTTGCTTCCATTCTTCGAAGCAACCACCTCTTGCTGTTGACGTAGCTATTGCTATTGCACTCTGGATTTGGATCCGTTGGAAAAACCTCTCCCCTCCCTACAGTGTGTAATGAATGAAATCCATGTCGTTGGGTTTGCATCTTATCGATCAATGCATGGAATAACGTGTCGCTCTGGTGTGAATTGTTGTGTGCTTTTTTCTGTTGCCGTTCTATCCCACAGAAATTCAGAAAGTCTGAATATTCGATTTTTTTTAAGAAAAGGAAACGTAATTGGAAATAAGCCCGATGCGTAATGTTTGGAAAAAAAAATCTAATAAAACGCATACAGTTGTACTACAGGCCTCTTCTCAAAGAGGAGGGCAATCCAATATCAGCGATTTGCGCACGCCGTGCACCGTGTTGCCAGGCACAGTGTTATTCCGGCATTTGGCGCAGTTCTCCGACGGCGCCAGGCTCAAGTCCAAACAGATTCCACTGGCACAGCATCCAGCGCCAACGTCGGCTTCCTCAACCGACGTGGCGTCCCCAGAGCAGGAGTCGGCTGCCGCAGTCCGGTGCCGACGCATGTGCCCGCCCAGCGCCTGGCCGACCGCGAACTCGAGGCCGCAGACGGGGCAGCCGTGCAGCCTCGACGACCCCGCCGGGGCGCACTCGCCCTCGTGCGGTTCATCCTGCAGCCTCGCCCGGCGTAGCCCCGGTTCGCCGCCGTAGGGGTAGGTGTAGGGCTTGGGGCGCCTGTGGCTGGCGCGGTGCCCGCCCAACGCCTGGAACGTCGGGAACCTCCTGCCGCACGTCTTGCACTCGAACACGCGCCCGCGGCCGCGCCCGCGCGCGCCGAGCCCTGCCGTCCTCGCGCCCCCTTGTTGTTGCCGCCGCGAGTGCAGCATGAGGACGCTGGCCGCGTCCACGCCCACGCCGGTCTCCATCTCCTGGCCGCCCTGACGCTGGTCAGGTGCACGGCTGCACGCTCTGCTAGCTAGCTAGCTAGCTCGCTGCTCCGAGCTACCCAATGGTGCAAGTGCAATGCGAATGCGATGCTGTCCGATGAGATCCATGCGACGTTGGCCACTATATATAGCACGACGTGCGGGTAGCTTTACTTGAGTATTAGTACTGGGAATTGACTCGAGAGTGTAAAAAGTTTCTAGATGTCGGTATGCCTTTTCCACGCTGCCGTTTGAAGGGCTTAAATTGGGCTCAGTAAGAAACGCACACGTAGAGGAGCCCAAAGCACCACCGAGCTGCCTTAATTAATGAATGCGAGCTGGCGTGCGAGCGTCGTCGGCCGCCGCTGGATCGCCCAGGTCCCGCATCCGCGCCGGGAGCAGCTCGCGTCCGGTGGTTCGGCGTTTCACACCTGGGTTGGTGGCTCAAACTGGACTGCCGGAGTGGCAGTGGCTTACTGGCACGTTAGCTGGACCCTGACCTGAATTCCATGTCTCGGAAGTCAGAACACAGATTCAGCATTCAGCAAGCGTCGGGAACAGGTACATGAACTGGTGGTTCAGGTTCAATGGCCTAGTCAGCGGTTCTCGATCGATCGCCTGAATCGGGTTGGTGCGGTTAAGCCCCCGGTCTCTTTGACCAATTTGCAGGGAACGTTGCTTGACAGTTGATGCTCCACTACTTTTGTAGTATAACACAAAGTCCACCAACCACCGTGAAATTTGTTCATTCGATCGGACCTGACTACCTGAGAGGGTGGCGAGCAAATGAAGTAGGCATTACTTTGATTTGAACTGTATAGCCGCGTATACAATCGTGCAGATTAGACACCACGACAGCGCATCGAAGACCCGGAAATGAACCACAGGTCAGGTTGGTTCTGACCAGGTTCCAGTCACACCAACCCCTTATGTACGTAGTACGGGCTAGCATCCTGTACGGCACATGTAGGAGCATACCCCGTATCAGCGAGAGCAGCCTGAACGAGCTGCACGTTTGGGAAATCGGCCGTGACGCAGCGAGACAGACAGACGCGGAAAGCCAGGGGCATCTACACAAGTCGTCGAGCGTGGCTTTCAGTTCTGAACTGGGGTGAACTGAAGCTGCGCGGCACCGGCTCATCGCTGGATGCCACGTTCAGGCGGCCGGCGCGCCGTGCGAACGAGATCCGTCTCAGGCGGCAACCACAAAGCCACGTAAGCTGCGGGAAAGCGCGGCCGGTCAACCAGCAGCTGTTCGACGCTTTTCCTCACCCGACGACTTCAGACATCTGAGCGATGACGCTCGCTCCTGTCACTCTGTCATATATATTTTTTTGAGCAACAGTCAGTCACTCACTCTGTCAGCTGGTCATGGTCGGAATCGTCAAAACAAGGCCCTAACCCATTTTTTTCACGAGAGGCAGCTTGGGCCGAACCTGCAAACCCAAAGACGGCCGGATGCACTGTAGTAGCACTGAACAGGGCCCTAACCCATTTTTTTCACGAGAGGCAGCTTGGGCCGATCTCCAAACCCAAAGACGGCCGGAGGCACTGTAGTAGCACTGTGGCGAAGCCGCGCGAGCCTCTGCTTCTCCGGCTCTCTCTCTCTCTCTGATGGCTGAAGGAGACCGAGCCTATCGGATGGGAGCCGTGCCAAAGACGGTCTTATGCTGTACACAATTCACTGCGTCATCAGGTGATACTGATACGTCACTGCCGGTTCTTTACGCCTCAACTGCATTGTAATACTGAACCCCTCGTTGTCAGACTTTTTTATTGCAGTAAAAAGAGGTGCAATGCAAGGATGATCGTTTCTATGGGAGCGTGTGTACTGGCAATAAGCGGGACCTACAAGCCTAGAGTGGCTAAAAATGGTTTGTCATTTGACCGGGCTTCTAGCACGAGGAGGTACCCCTCACTGTAGAAACAATAATGATGCGCCGTGGGCGTCCGTCCAGGAACCGACCCACTCCGCCTCGCTTGCTCCCTCCCGTCGTGCACGCAGCCTGCTCCCACCCGTTGCGCCGCCTGTTCGGCCGATCAAGACCGGTGCTAGTGGTACTGATGATGGTGGTGCTGGTGCTGGTGGTGCTCATGTGCCACCGGCTTCCACCCGACGTCTGGAATCGACCGGCACCGGCCTTCCCTATGTTGTAAAACGTATGTTTTAACTATTTCAGATGTTTCAGAGTTGTGTTTCAAATGTTTCAGATAGATGTTGCAATAGTAGTTTTTTTTTCTGTTGCACATATTGTAATGGTTATATACGTACGTTGCAAGAGTTTGTTCAAAAAATGTTTCATTTGTTTTTAGACGCATGTTGCAGGTGTTTTATCTGGATGTTGCATATGTTGCAATGGCTATGTTGCAAATGTATGTTCCTAATGTTTCAGACGTATGTTGCAATTGTTTAATATGAGTGTTATAAAAATAGATCTAGATGTAAGGTTGTTGAGCGAAGAAGAGAGAGTGAGAGCGGGAGCCATGGCAGCGTCGATGTGGGGAGGAGGTGTAGCCGTGCAACGCGGTGTGGAAGAGGCGGGGAGTCATCCGAGCGGCGTGGAAGAGGTGAACGCGAAGCGGTGTGAAAGAGGTGTGTGAGACGTCGGTGCGAAAGAGACGGGGTGAAGTCATCCTGACGACGTGGCAGTGGAGTAGAATAGAGCGGTGCGAACGCGGACGAAGCAAAGCGTCCGAGCGCTAGTCTCGCCCGAAACACATCCGAGTGAAATTGAGCCATGAAATCGAGAATCGTCGAAATAAGGCCGAAGCTGCACGTCGCCCTAGCATGGAAGACACCAGTAGAGACAGTTTGGGCCGGACCTGCAAGCCCAACGTAGACTGGGCTACCGCCACGTGCCACCGTGGCACGGCAGACGGCACACAACCTACCGCTACCGGCTTCCCTTCCGTTTCTTCAACCTCAATCGTCCGCACGCCGTCTTCCCCATCTCGCGCAGCGCTACTGCCGGCTGTCCCGAGTCCCGACCACCGTCCTCCGCTCCCCGCCGCGAATCCTTCCTCCTCTCGCTGCGATGGTAGGTGGTCCCGTCTCCCGCCTTCGTCCTCCCGCGTTCCTTCTCGCTCTACCGGACGGGCGGCGCTGCTGCCGGTCTCTTGATCTGCCCCGATCCATCGCTCCGAGATCCAGCCTTTTGTGGCGGGCCACGTCGTTCTCTCCTCGCCCGTGTCCCCAGATCCGGCTGTCCCTTTTTCTCTTTGCTGCAAGCGATATGGGATCTGCGAATGGTGGTGGCCTCGATTTGTTTAAAGGGTTGAACCTTTGTTTGCTGCAGGAGACCTGCCCGTCGGTGAAGAACATCCTCTTGCTGGACTCCGAGGGGAAGCGCGTCGCCGTGAAGTACTACAGCGATGACTGGCCTACTCTCTCCGCGAAGCTGGCCTTCGAGAAGTCGGTCTTTGCCAAAACCCAGAAAGCGAATGCTGGAACGGAAGGTAATTTACATCTGATTTCGCTTATACGGAAGGAGTTGTTTTCCACCGATGGTGATCCTCGGTCAGCGTTGTTGTGTTCGCTTGAGGTAGTCCAGAGTACTTGATTAGCAGCAGTAGTGATTAGCAGTATCATCTCATAAAATGAACTCAGGAGCGTGATGTATTGTTATGATCCATTCTATATATGCTGATGCTGGGCAAGAGTGCTTCCATGGAATATGACTTTTTGTATAGGGGTAGAACCACACCATTCTTGTTTTGATTCTTTTGCTGCGCAACATGTAAGTTATGCTGCCTATGCCATTTTATTCATTGCTTATTTGACAAGGATTATATACAAATTTACAAATCATCTACTCCTCTACTCCATCCATTCCAAATTGTAAGATGTTTTTGCTTTTCTAGACATATAGCTTTTGCTATGTACTTAGATATATACTATGTATAAATACATAGTAAAAACAATGTATCTAGAAAAGCCAAAATGTCTTACAATTTGGAACGGAGAGTATATATTTTTCATGTCCTCCCTTGTATCCTCTTTTAACCTTGGTCACAGCACTGTTTGTACTATCTCCCACTTGCACCTGGTTACGATAAGGACGACTAATCATGATTAGTCGTCCGATCTGAAAACATTGGCCTGGGCTAATTTTACATCTGACTGACCTTAATTTCTCCTTAAACATGCAGATGTGACTGTTTGAGTTATTTTTTTCTTTTCTTCAAAGTATTTCATATTTTTATTTGTTTCTCTTTAACAGCTGAGATTGTAATGTTTGATGGTCAAATTGTCGTATACAAGTTCATCCAAGACCTGCACTTTTTTGTTACTGGAGGAGAAGAGGAGAATGAGCTTATTTTAGCATCAGTTCTTCAGGGATTCTCTGATGCTGTCGAACGACTTCTCAAGTTATTTTCCCTCAATTAAAGTTTATCTTTTCAACCGCTGTTTGTTCTGTTACATGTTATTGTGTTAATGCTGATCGTATATGGATGTGTTTCCAATCTTGGTGGTTTCAGAAACATGGTTGACAAAAGGACAGCACTCGAGAATTTGGACCTGATCCTATTGTGTCTTGATGAAATTGTTGATGGAGGGTAAAGCCTTGTCTTACTACATACATGATATTAAGGCTTCTTTTCTTGTTCCCTTTATTGTGTACTACATTTATCCTTCCTTTGCTCTGAAATCACCTGACTGTCATCTGCCGCATGTTTGATTTTTGGAGTGGGGCCATGGCAATAGAGTTCTATTAGGGCCTCTATTTTGTAATTGTTGTATCACTGGATTCTAAGCTTTTGTCTGGTGTTCTGCTTCTGTACCCCAAGCCCAAGCATGCCTTACCTTTTAATGGGGTTACACAATTTGATATGTGAAACAATGGCTTATTCTGCTATTAACAAAACAAACATCCTATTCCATTGATATTTTCGAAATGGAACAACACTGATTATCTACATGAGGAATTGTATATATTTGATTTTAAGTTTGAGATCTTGAATGACTGCAGCTACCACAACCTTGCACTCGCCTCAATAGGACTTAGATAACCCATTGATGTCTGAACTCTGAAATGTGAGAGTGATAGGATGATTCTTTGTCAAGCTTATAGAGAGATGAATAACATCGAACATTGTAAGCAACGTGTAATTATTTGCTGCATTACACCTTTTTTTTTTTTTTTGAATGATTACACAGGATTGTACTTGAAACAGAAGGAAGAGAGATAGCTGAAAAGGTGTCTGGTCATGGATTGGAGGGTGCTTCATCAGCTGAGCAGGTAGGCAGGCTGCATCTACTTCAATTTTGAACTGAAGAAACTGGTGTCTTTTAACTTACTAGCTTTCGTTATTTGCGTGCAGACTCTAGTCAATGCCCTAACGCAAGCAAGAGAGCATTTGGCGAAGTCTCTTCTCATGTGATGCTGTGCTTTATATTTTGGGGGTGCCAATGGGTATCTATTATTGTGTCTGGATAACACATTCTTTTTGTTAGCGATGGAGAAAGAAAAATATCTGGAATCTATGAATGTGTGGAATGGCATGGTGTTTCCAAAATTCTCATGTTCATTTTGTAAGCCTTCAAAGTTGTGTAACATGATTCTAATTTTGACTGGTTCAGTTATTGGTCGTTTAGTTTAACCTCGTTCCTGTTGGAAACGGTAAAATAGCATGCTTATGAAGATAACTTGGCATGGCCTACCTTAACGAATTAGGGCTACACTTTCTTCAAGATGGTAATAATGTCTCGCTGAAACCAAACATTATTGTAATCTGCCAAAACTCAACTTACAATTCTGTATCCAACTATCCATGTTCTATATTAATGGGTGCAAAAAGCACAAGGAAACCAGGAAGCTGACGGTGAGTGTTTACTCGCCGGCGGTGACATGCTGAGACAGGTCGTCTCTCTGCTTGACTGCATTGTCATCTGCGACGTTACTGAACTGCTGCTTGTAGCCATGGTCATGGTTGCCTGAAAACAGCTTGTCTTTGCTTGGAGTCCCTTCCATGTCGATGATGATGTTGGTTATCAAGCAGCAGACGAAGATGATCCTTGGCAGCCGGTGTTTATCAGGCCTCCACAGCTCTCCCTGGATGACACGCCACCTCCCCTTGAGTGTCGCCAATGCTGTCTGCACCACCGCCGTTGCCGCTGTGTGCCGCTTGTTGAATTCCACCTTAGCCGCCGGGAGACCATGTCCCCGGTACGGGGTCATAAGCCAGGGAAGTAGAGGGTAGCTTGCATCTCCGACTATGTACTCCCTAACCGCGGAACCTCCAGGAAGCTCCATCTGCCCCTCAAGCCTAAGGCCTTTCTCACACAACCTGTACAGGCCTGAAGTGCGAAGGATGCATGAGTCGTCCATGCTCCCAGGCCAGCCACTGACGATGTCTCTGAACCGCATGTCTGCATCCACAACAGCCTGCAGCACCATACTGTTTTTGTTCTCATTGTCCAGCCAGACCTTGCTGTTGGGCTGAGCTGAGGAACACATGAGGATGTGTGTGGTGTCAATGGCACCACAGCAGTTAGGGAGCCCGTAAATCTTGTCAAATCTTGCCTTGATTGTTGCCATCTCCTCAGGGCTCGGCCATTTCAAGTGACAGATGGCACGCTCCTCCACGGACTCAATGAACCGCCATGTGATGTTCGAGATGGCTGAGTGATTCATGCCAAACCACATTCCTATGTTCTGCAGTGACTCACCAGTTGTCAGCCTCATCAGAGCCACCGCCACCTGATCCTCCACCCCTAGGATTGTCTTGTCACCAAACCTGAAGTTTCTGAAACCGTATGTCTTTGTTGTCAGGTCCTTCTTAACAAGTGAGCAGACGTAGTCGAAGGTCTTTCTTGACATCTTGAGGACAGACTCCATATTCTGGTGTTCTCTTGGAAAAGGGGAATGTCCTGTGAAAAGAGAAATGGCGTAGTATTGTTACTAGTGAAATATTACATCTCTTGCGCATCAGGAACATGAAGGCTACTACGGAAGGCAAATAATTTAAATTTTGAGAAACAAGATTATTTAACAGGAAACGCTAGGCACATGTTTTCAAACTAGAGTGAAACACTAATGATACTGACTGTTATGCAATCGTAAAACATAACCATTTTAAGAACAGTATAATAGATATGTATGCAGCATTCTACTACAAAATCAACGTTCAAGGCAGATAAATTGTTCGATTATAACATGCATATCAAGATATGTGCATGAATTATGAAGATTACAATATCATTTTTACAATATTCCCCAAGAACGTGCAGGAGATATGCACATCTTGGAATACAAACTCAAGGATATAGTTTCACCTTTAACCCAGTATTCATTAAAAAAATGAACTTAGAGTTTCAGGCTCATATTTCTAGAAGTTGATGAGTCCATTTGATTTTAAAATCTGAATGACTTCTAATGCTTGGCATATCTTTTAAAATACACCTGAATGATGCAGGGTGTACCAGGCATTCCCAGCTCTTACTGGTTAGTATCAGTTTAGCAGTCAGGATACCTGACATGTATAGAACTATGGCATCCAAAAATTTTCTACTGAAACAAAGGACCATTTTACAGAAAGATTTCTTGTGGTTGCCACAATTGACCTCTGAACTTGAGTAGTCACACTCAACACTGTGAGGAGATCCCACAATGAATAGAGCAAAAGGATCATGAAAACTATCGAACTGCATGGCCATTGTTCCTTTAAGCTCATCTGTCAAACATAACACTGACAATTCACCAAGCACTGAAGTTTCAATATATGATGTAACTTATCAAGCATCAGCAAGTTCCACAAGTACAATTCGAGCTCTTAGTGCTTGTATGAACCACATTAATCGACTCCTAATTTAGATTCCAAAAGCATACCCAAGGTTTAGCAACAATTCAATAAATAGTAATGAATCTCTACACCTAAAAAGACTCTAAAGTAATCATCTACCCGGTGATACCAAATCTCGCTCCTTCTCATGTATCTACGTCCGATATGAATCATCCTCCACTCGGAGCTCGCGTGTCCGCGTCTAATACGAAATCCTCGGAGCTCAAGCGTCTGCGTCCGAGTGATGAGGTTCAGTCCAAAAATAATAATAATCCCGGTGCAACGCATGGGCATATATCTAGTAATTAGTTGCAATTACACCACTATTTGTTTATAACTAGCCTTCAGTTCCCAAGATTTCAGTGTGTAGAGGCCGATGTCTAATAAGGGGAACCTAATCACAACAAAATGTCTACAATATCTTCAAAAACATCGCAGAAATTGTGATATAGCTTCAAACAGCAAAATCATAGCCTGGAGGTTCAGTCAGCAATCCATCAAAGAAACTTTAAAAAAATAATAGGTTCTGGATGGCATTGTTCTTTCTTTTCCTTTTGTGTTCACTACTTTACTTTCCCTTTTAGCTTAAGATACCAAAAACTCCATTCTGTAAGGAAAATTTTAAGATACTTTTGTTTAGATCATCGATAGCTGCATTGAGAATCAGCTTCCTCGTAGCTGGTTCTGGATTGAATTGAATCAACAAAAGTGAGCAAAAACCGATGGTGCCTAGATTCATCGTCTGCTCAAAGTGCGATTTCTGCAGGTTTACAGATCTGGATTCCGGAACAAACATGGGTAAACAAGAAGAAATGGAAACCAAACGCTGAATTCCCAAAATAATCCTCTACTCAAAGGATGCTACAGAAGCCACGAGCAATCGCGGGAGCTGCCACGGTCTGAAGCTCTCAATCCATAACACACCATTCCAATGCATCAAGCCCCTACGCACCGGCATCTTCAAAGCCCATCTAGAGCAATCAACCGATTAAGCTACACATCGACTCCCACAAACTGCAATTCGAACTCCCTCCAGATCCACCCACGGACTATGTCAATCTCTGGGGGCACACACATGCATTACCAAGAACTAGATACTTTCCTACGATGCCACGGCGATCAAGCTTACAGCGACGAAAGGAGCAAGGAAGCGCACATGGTTAAACTCTACAGAGCACAGCGATGCAGGCAAGGAAGGAGGGTAGGGAGAGGAGAGGCGACCTGCAACCCTTCGATAGAAGACGCTCCACCAATCGCTACCGTCCGGCAGCGGCGGCAGCGGCAACCCTGGAGCCGGCGCCGGGGCGGGCTTCTCCGGCCGCTTCCTCTTCCTGGCAGCTCGCACAGGAGCCATGGACGCGAGGAGATCAAGAAAGGCACAACGAGGACTCGAAGACTGGAGGTCTGAGATGTTTTGCCCCCGAAAATAAAGTGTTTTTCTGAACGGGTTGGGTGTTGGCCGTGGTGTGCAGTGCAGCTACGAAAGCGCTGTGCAGAGCATGCAAGGAAACTCCGAAGCCCCGCTTCGTGTTCCTGTGCAGTGTGCACCCTGCGTGACTGTGTCTGCGTGGAACATGAGACAGTCATGCCACGCACAAGATTTATTTAGTGAAGATCGGCTCAGATCTGTCTGGCATGCATGATTTAGAGCCAAACCGCTTCTCTAGCACGCGGTATACCATTTTACTTTTAGATCCATATAAATTAGATATATGTAAGTTGATCGGTACACGACATATCCAAGATTTGTCTAGCGGAGATTGGCTCAGATGGACTATCAGGTGTGCATTGATTTGCGGCTAAACCGTATCTCTAGCCCGTAGCAAAGGGATGCGACACGCAGTATATCGTTTTGCTTTTAGATCCATATCAAATTAGATATATGTAAGTTAATCAGTACACGACATACTATTTTCCTTTTAGTCCATGCTATTATCAGATGTTTCAAGTTAGCTTTTAATGCGGTAATATCAACACGCCAATTTACTTTGCATTGTTGTGAACTGCATTGTTGTGAACTTTTAAAAAAAGAGGCAAGCAGCATAGGGTAGGGCACCTACTGTATGCATACATCTAGTAGCAATTTTGTTTGAGCGTGAGTCTTTCCTTTTCAGCAGATACATCTATGGCATGTTATTGACTTAGGATGACACCTATCTCTGTGCTACTTATTTATATTTAGATCCACACTAATTTGGATATCTCTAAGCTAGCTTACGTATAACAGATGGCATGTCATTTTGCCTTCACATCCAAATTGAATTTGATATCTCTAAATTAGTTTATGCGATGGTAGCATGTGGTGTATCATTTTAGTCTTGAATTGTTGTGAACTCTAAAGAAAAAATCATTTGAAAATCAACATGCGATGTGGGCTATGATCTTCATAGGAACAGTTTGTGCAAGATATTCGCCTTTGCTTTATGCTACACTATGATTACAAACAAATAATATAGATTGATGAGTATGTATTGTGTGCCACCTACTACAACGTTGTGGTAGTATGCTACCTTTTAAATGGCTTACTTATAGTGTTGTGGTTGATAACATTGTTGCACATAATATAATGTCTACAATTAAGTTGTGCATGTCCATGTCTATGTCATTCTAACCTCCATAAGTTCACAAACAAGTGAAAAAAATAAAGATTGGCCAAAAAACTATCACAAATGGAGGGACAGGACCACTTGTATGATGGATTTTTTTAAGTACCTATGTATATTTATTATTAGTCCTAATTTTTTAAATACTTTGCAACCAAACACTCGGTTTTCGAGGCCTGGTTCAGTCAAATGGTGTTTTTAGTTAAAAACAAGGTAGCCAGGATAGCAACCAAACATCCCCTAGGAGTAGGAAAGATAAGAACATAAAGGGGCGTTCATGGGATTGGTACTGTTTTAGAGTTTAGGATAATGAAAGCATGGTTTGGTCAGGGGATATTGGGTGGCACAAAGGGTAAAGTCACCTATACCAAGAGGGTACGGTCATGTTGGAAAATAGGAAAAATGATCACCTAGTGACACACATCACTTATCAAGAAGGCCCAATTACTAGAGTTCGAGCATAGAAATTTAATTGCTCAGTGAGTTCATTCCTAAGTACTTATTTTTGTAATTATGGTAATAGACTAGGTAGCGTGCCCGTGCGTTGCTACGGGATAACTAACAATTTATACTAAAAACACACGGATCGCACGATAAGACAACAATACTGTTAAATTAAATACCAACGTTAAAGTGACATTTAATCCAAAAAGCAAAGTTTATGAATTTAACACAGTCACGGAGTGCGCGGCGTCGTAGGCTTACAAACTCTAGAGCTTTCAGAGATTAGGTCAAATCCAACCTAGAGCCTCGGAACCCTGCATCTTTTCCTGGACGGGCTTCACTTCGGATGCGCCAGTAGCAATATCAACGATCTCCAGTCGATGGACCAAGTCATATGGATTCCCATATAATGGCTTAGACATATAGATTTTGTTTTCCTTGTACTTGGGTACACTTGTTCTACTGAAGCTTTCATTGAAATGTTTAGACACGAACAGTGTTTGATCACCGATGTCCCTCACCTTAGACCACTCCGGCGTATGGTCGTGGAGGTTGCACTTGTAGATCACGCTGCTGTAGGTGAAGCTCTGTATCTCGTGGAACGTGCTCACCATGGCACCCACAATGTGTAGCTCACCGTTTCATTCTAGGTAGCTGCGGTGGCAGAGCCCCGTAGATGGCGACAGCGATGGCAGCAGCATCATGGTTGGAGTAGCGTCAGTGGCGTTGCTGCTGTAGACGAAGATTTCTCCAGTGCAGTCGATCACCAAGAACTTGTCTTGGCAGTGGACGATGGACCCCACGGAGAACTCCAGTTTGGTGTCGAGCAGCGTCCATGCGTTGTCGACTCCAACCCGGTAGAATGCGACCTCCGTGGAGCACCCAAGCATGGCCATGGCCATGTACTCACGGCCACGCGATGTCAGGTGGCGCCGAGAGCATGATCTCACGGAAGAACACGTCTCTCATGTCTTCTAGCTTAATGGCTATGCCTACGGCATCCACGTCCCCATAGCCGTTGGTGGGATGGAGGACCCACCGGCCATGGACCCTAGACACGTGTTCCGATGAGGACGCCACCGCGACGTGTTCGCCTGCTGGCGGGAGCTCAACGCGGTGGGCACGGGCACCGGTGAATGGATTCAGCAGCATCACGGATGCCGCCTCGTCCATGAGCGCCAGCCACCCACACGAGGAGCCGCACACCACCTTGCCGCGCATGTCGGGCAGCGTCTTGGACAAGACCTTCTTCTCTAGGACGTAGTAGAAGCCGACATGGTCTGAGTCGGGGTCAAACGGGAGCAGCAGGAGCGCCCCGAAGGTTGTGAACAGAACAGCGGCGCGCCATGGGGAGCAAGCGGATCAGAAGGACGTCGTGTCGTGGCCTGATGCGAGACGCTGCCCGATGGACTCGAGGAGATCCTCTGGCAGGCCAGATCTTCAGTCAAGGAGAGGTAGGGACCTTCTCTTGGGGTTGGGAGGCTGAGCCATGGAAGACAGATGACATCAACTATGGTTCACGCAAGAAACAGCAAACGAGGGCGATGGAACACGTGAGCGTGAAATCAAATGAAAGGAGGAAAAAATTGTCCCTTTTGCAAATACAAAAAGGGGAAGTAATTAAATATAGGCAGATTTAGTAAGGTTCTCAGAAATACAAAGATGTTCCTTTTATCTTAGAGCCTCTTTGGCAGGGCTTCTGCAGGGGCTTCAGCTCTGGCTCCTACAGGAGCTGTGCCAAACACCTATTTTGGAAAGGGCTCCGCATGGGGAGCCGATCAAGAGCCGGAGCCATTTTTTGCCTACGCAGGAGAAGCCTAAAAAATGAGCTTCACGTGGCTCCTTGCTGTGGGTTCACGTCGTCTAGTGCGAAGGAGCCATTTGCCAAACGTTTTTCAGAACGACTTCAGCTCCTCCAGAGGAGCTGCTCCTTCAGAGGAGCCAGAGCCGGAGCCATTTTCAGAGGAGCTAGAGCCCTGCCAAATAGGCCCTTAATTCTCTTTCCTTCTATGTCAATTCTCTTTCCTTTTGCTCGTTGCCATGTATGCTGGTGCATGCAAACATGCAATGTGTATATGGATAGCATAATAATTTTCTATTTTCTATTTTGCCGTGATTCCTCTATCACACGACAGGCAATATTCAATCAAGGAGATGTCGTGGCCTCATGGGATCGTAGACATGGGCAGACAGACAAACCAAAATAAATGTCGCACAAAAAAATATCCACATTTTATTCTTTTTAGTTGTAGGAGATTTTCTATCTAATGATATAATTATTCTAAGCAACTTTGGAGAGATAAAGGAAGTACTTGGAGGAGGAGAATAGCAGCATAGGTGACCAATCCAAGTTGAAGACCCAATCCAATTTCAAGTCCATCTCAGACTCCAGGAGCAGCCTGAAAGGATCAAGATGCCCAAGAGGGGGGGGGTGAATTGGGCTAATTCTAAATTTTCTTGCAATAATCAAATTCTACGGATGGCCCAATTAACCCCTTGTGCCTAGAAAAGTATTTCTATCAAATTAACGCACAAAAGACTTGCAACCTATGTTCCAAACTTACTCTATCATGGCAATTCTATGAATGTTAAGACAAGTATTGAATTGCTCAAAGTAAATACTTAAAGTAAATGCTCAAAGTAAATGGAGAGAGGAATGCGGCGATGTTTTGTCAAGGTATCGAAGAGTCACCACTCCCCACTAGTCCTCATTGGAGCACCCGCACAAGGGTGTAGCTCCCCCTTGATCCATGCAAGGATCAAGTGCTCTCTACGGGTTGATTCTTCGACACTCCGTCGCGGCGAATCACCTAAAGTCGCTCACATCTTGAGTTGGGTCACCCACAAGCTCCGCCGGGTGAACACTAAGCTCCCAATCACCACCAAGCTGTCTAGGTGACGGCGATCACCAAGAGTAACAAACATGAACTCTCACTTGACCACGCGAAGCCTAATGAGAAGATGGATGCACACTTGTCTACTCTTGATTCACTAATGAGGTTTCACTCTTGGATTCTCAAATCACAAACACCTCACTAGGACCTTGCTCTTCTTGGCACTCACAAACGTGTTTCTCAGCTGTTGGAATGAGCAAAAGTTACTCCACACACGAGTGGAGCTTCTATTTATAAGGCAGCCTAAAAAACGAACCGTTATGAGCTTCTGCGAGGTGACCGGATGCTCCGATCGTGTTGACCGGATGCTCCGGTCAGTTCAACCCATGAACTAGACAAAATGTATTGACCGAACACTGGTAGGGTCCGATCAGTACTGACCAGACGCGTCTGGTCGCATGAAACCCTTACTAGACCCTTACTAGACTCGATCGGACGCTGAACCCTCAGGGTCCGGTCAGCACTGACCGGACACGTCCAGTCATAGATTCCCTTCTCTGGAACCTTACTGGAGTCGACCGAACACTGTCTTTTAGCATCTGGTCACATGACCCCTTTAGCGTCCGGTCACACCGAACGCAGATAGCTGATCAAATGAACTGATCGGACCCTGCGGCCAGCGTTCGATCGCACTGGGGCCAGCATCCGGTCAGCATTTGACCCTCCATTCACTTCCAACTCTCGATCATATGTGAATGAAGTTTGCTCCAAAGGATCTTAGGCATTCATAGGAGCTACCTAGAGCTAGTTTTAAACAAGTGTGCACCACACCTAACTCACTAGGCTTAACTAGGTCAACCTACCCGTCCATACCCTCCTTAATAGTACAGCCAAAGGAAAAACAAAGTCCTAAACTACTCTAAGTGTCTCTCTAACTTCAATCGACACTTAGAACTAGTCATCCTTAACCTTGTCGTCCATCCTTTGAAAACCAAAATGATTTCCATCGTAGGCGCATGACAACTTTGATTGCTCGATTGATCTCTATTACCATGACCTAACTTAATTGCATCTACAAAACACACGTTAGTCATAGTAATCTTGTATTATCATTAATCACCGAAACCCAACTAGGGGCCTAGATGCTTTCAATCTCCCCCTTTTTGATGATTGATGACAATACCACCTCGAGTATGTAAAAGAGTGAGGTTTTTGACGGGCTTAGTTCATATAAGCTTCTGTCGATAAGAATAAAAGTGTTAGTCAAGCTTATATGACCCAAGCCAACACAATGTACTTAAAGAATATGAATTAAGCATGAGTACGAGTAACAAAGCTCATTTGCATCGGAGTAAAACTACGGAAGCAAAGGCAAATGAGCATAACACAAGTGATATGACACATAAATAATGTAAAGTAGAGAGTACACATGTCATATATCACAATCACATAGATAGCACTGTCACATAGATATAATAATATGCATGAAGGTAATCACACGAATGCATAAGTAAGTGTATCTCACAAATAAAACTCTAAATGTATATAATACGCTAATACTATATAACTAGCTCCCCCTAGATCACGCTCCCCCTAAGTCTACATACTCGAACCCTCTCCCCCTTTGGCGTCAAACACCAAAAACTAAGGGTCGGCCAATGGGGCTACAGCAGATGAGTTGGGCGCTGAAGTACGTGGGGCAAGCTAGAACTGAGCACCATCATCATCTGACCCTAAGCTCTGTACTAACTGACCCTCTGTGGTAGGAAGTGTCGCTGAAGCGGTTTGGGTCTGAGCTGGGGCTGGTGCTACCTGTGAAGCTGCTAGTATGTCTGTCGTAGAATCTGACGAGGCGACAGACGAGGGGAGCCTCTGAGTAGTCACTACGGCTGGAGCTACTGTGGATGGACCGGCAGTATGCATATGAGGCGGTGTAGGCATGCCGGTCAGCTCACTGAAAGATGCTCCAAGACTTCTGGAGACTGACGTGTCAGGCACAAATAGCGAGGGTGACTGCTCTGGTAAGAAACACGTGTGATATGGAGTGAACTGCGGGGCAACCACCGGTGAGGACAACCACTGGGACATCTGAACTATAGGTGAAGCAAACTGAGCTAGAGGCTGTCCCTAACTCTGAAGCCCATTGGGCTATATAGCTAGAGTCGTCATGGTGGAGGCAGTCTAAGTAAGCTAGGGCGAAGACTGTGGCAGTGGGGCCCTAAGTGCTGTCATGACATGCTGCATGAAGCCCATAAGCTGCTGCTGCATAAGTATCTGCTGGTGATGCATCTGCTGCTGCTGCTAGAGAAGCTGCTGCTGCCTCTAGAACTCATCCTAACAAGCCTGGAACTATGCGAAGTTGGTAGCAGTCTCCTATGCCTGTCGTGCCTGGTCCTGCTGCATCCGCTCAAGAATAGCTATCAATGCGAGGTCCGTCTGCGGTGCTGGTGGAGCCGAGCTGGAACTACCGGCCTCGGCATCATGTCTGCGTGGAGGCATCTGAGGAATTAGAAGATAGCCATCATCTGAGCTATCACTAGACTCGGTCATCTCCTGTTGTGCCTCAAGCTGCTCCTCCTCTATAGCGGCGATGCCTCTAATGATCTCGTCCTGCTGAGCTGCTGACTCGGGAACATCTAGATGACGGTTGGGCCGAGCTGGTGCCTATGAAGTGCTGTGCCTGATCCTCTGTGCCATGTTGTATGCTGGAAACTCTATGGTGGTAGCCCTGTACTCGGCAACTAACTTAGGAGTCCTGACCTACACACACTTGAGCATCAAGAATGTGACCCAATGTGCATAAGGAAGCTGTCGGCGACCCTTGAAACCCTCAGTAATAGTATCCTCCATCTCTGATAGAAGGAGGTCCCAAATGTCAAATACGGTCTACTGCATCAGGGCATTAAGAAGCCAGAGCTGTAAGCGAGTCAGGCCCTCCCTGTATCCCAACTTGGGAAACAGTGCCCTCCTGATAATGGCCTCTAGCACTCTTGTTATAGGAGTCAAGTCACTAGGGTTCCTGCTCGACCCCTCACCAAAGGGCTCCTTGAAGCAATGTTGCACTAAATCTGTAGGGGGCACCAGCCCTCCATGAGGATGCCTAGGAGGCTCCTGCTGTCCATAGCATACCTCATGCAGCTTGATAGGCTAATCCTATAGCCGCAGTATCTCCTGGGCCCTAGAGCTCCTCACTCGGTAATCTCTGCCGTTGAATGCAAAATGAATGAAGTTGTGATGCGGATCAACGTAGAGTGAAGCATAGAACTGCCGGACCCAAGATGGTACATATACTCTTGTTCGACCAATCAGATCTGCAAGCCCCGATAAATATGACAAGTAGGGGCAGATGTGCTCTCCAACTGCTGTCACAATAGACTCCAAACTGCAGACCCTCTATGATCTAAACACTGCCCCACTATTGATATAGGCATTGTAGAAGTCCTCCTGGAGCGGTGTATAGAACCCCTCAGCTGCTCTCTCATCCCTCCTCGGAGGGAACCACACGTCGAACTCAATAAAGCGCAGCTGGCGAACCTGCCTGGCTGTAGCGGCCCTCAAATCGAGGTGTACCACTAGAGGCGGACCCTATGGTCTAGGCGGAGGGCGTGACCCCCTGCGTTGTGTAGCTGGCCTCAGTGGAACTGTAGCACTGGTATGACCTGAGCGGCATAGCTGGGGTGCTGGCTCGGTCTCCTTGGTCTGCTGACTCCCCTAAGTCTCCTAGGCTAGCCGAGGCTCTGCTGGTGGGGGCTGCTACTGTGCCTCCTGCTAGGACTCCCCTTGACGCTGAGGCTCCTCAATGACTAGACGACATCCTGCCATCATGATAGTCCCAGGTGGACTACCATAAAGCCGCTCAATCTCCCTCAGTCTGTCCTGCGCATCTAGTGCCAGCTGATCTGCTATGACAATTCCATTGCAGGCACCGCCTCTCTCAGCACGCTCTGCGGCCTCTACAACAGCTGCTGCTCTCGCTATCTCTATGTCGGGATACTTGCGCTTCTTGGATGTCACCTGCTTGGTTGACTTGCCCTTCAATCCTACAGGCTGGCGAGGCGGGGGCCTCTGATCATCATCACCTGGACCACCACCAACGTTCTTGGTGCGAGCCATCTGATCTGACAAGAGGGTGAACTACCGCTAATGAAGATCAATAGACAAACTGACACTCTCGAGGCTTGGCCTCGATCCTTACTCACGAGCTTGGCTCTGAGTTGACTGCCAATTGCCACAAGAACCACAACGAAATCGACTCGCTGCATGATAGAATAGATGGATATACGAATAAATACAATATATCTTGTAGATACGAAAACCTAGGAAGCAAGCAATGTAGGTATGAAATTGAGACGACGGGCAAGCTACCTGACGATCCGGCGATCTGAGAAAAGAAAAGACGTCGCGTGGGGAACCTCGGAACTGACTAGGGTTAGGGATCGCGAACCGCTTCGAAGAATTTTAGCGGCCCTGAATGATTTAGGTCAGCGAGAAAAGAACCCGAAGGCGCGGTTATATGAGGGTCCCAAACGCGACAGAGAAGGAAACCGAAAAGAGTCCTAAAATCACGCGAGATCCACTGACCGGACGCTCCGGTGGTAGCGACCGGACGCTTCCACCCAGCATCCAGTCGATTCCAGAGAGGTCCAAATCCTCTAGAATCGGGACCGGACATGTTCGGTGGTCCATGACCGGATGTAGGCAGGGTCCGGTCAGTACAGCCTATTCTTCCTTCGATCGACCGGACGCTAGATCCCCTCCTGACCGGACGCACAAACACAGCGTCCGATCACTCCTTTGGCAGCAGTTCACCTCCTATGAACTGACCGGACGCTGGACAACAGCGTCCGGTGCAACGTCCGGTGCACCTTTTCTAGCAAATCTTCAAAGTTCCTTTGTGCTGCCTGTTCCCAATCAAGTCCCAACTTGAATAAGATTCAAATAAACACCAATTGGAACTGATATGAGTAACCTCTCTCAAACCCTCATATTTTTCAAAATATTTTGCCTTAGGCTATAATTCTTTTTAAGAAAATAGGCAACAAGAGGGCAAATGGAACAAAACGACAAAACAACATTCATGCATATGCAATACTTGTAAGTAAATCTAGTTGCTTGTCAAGTTTGATCCAAGGTTAAGCTTCTTCACATGCTTTTCAGCGATTATCTTAACCATGTTAGACAAGCCCTATATGCATTGCCACAAATTTAAACATGTTGTATATTACAATGAATGCAAGGGACAACACAAGCTCAATTTTTAGTGAAGTTGCTAAAATCAAGTACATTGAGCTCATTTTGCAATCTACAAAATGTAGCATTATCTAGCGGTTTAGTGAAGATATCCGCTAATTGATCTTCGGATCTTACACCTTCTAGTGATATATCATTTTTAGCAACATGATCTCTTAGAAAGTGATGGTAGATATCTATGTGCTTGGTGCGAGAGTGTTGAACTGGATTATTTGTAAGTTTTACCGCACTTTCATTGTCGTACAAAAGAGGTACATTTTCTAGAACAATACCATAGTCTAGCAAAGTTTGTTTCATGTATAATATTTATGCACAACAAGCACCCGTGGCAATGTATTCCGCTTCGGCGGTGAACAAAGCCACACTATTTTGTTTCTTGAAGGACCAAGACACAAGTGATCTACCAAGCAAATGGCACCCTCCGGATGTGCTCTTTCTATCAACTTTGCAACCGGCGTAATCCGAATCGGAATAGCCAATTAATTCAAATAAAGCTCCTTTGGGATACCAAAGGCCAATGCTTGGTGTGTGCTTAAGATACCTAAGGATTCTTTTTACGGCAATTAAATGTGTTTCCTTAGGACTAGCTTGAAATCTAGCACACATACACACACTAAACATGATGTCGGGCCTAGATGCAGTTAAATATAATTAGCTACCAATCATAGAACGGTAGAGAGTTTGATCAACCGGGTTACCTCCCTCATCTAGGTCAAGATGTCCATTAGTAGGCATTGGTGTCTTGATTGGCTTATATTCATCCATCTTGAATCTCTTGAGAAGATCTTTTGTGTATTTCTCTTGAGAGATGAAGATGCCTTCTTTTATTTGCTTGACTTAAAAACCAAGAAAGAATGTAAGCTCACCAATCATTGACATCTCGAACTCCTTCGACATCAATTTACCAAATTCTTTGCATGAGTCTTCATTTGATGATCCAAAGATGATATCATCAACATATACTTGATAAATGAAGATATGCCCATCAAGCTTCTTGGTGAATAGTGTGGTGTCGACCTTCCTAATAGTGAAGCCCTTCTCAATAAGGAAGTCTCGAAGATGCTCATACCAAGCTCTTGGGGCTTGCTTAAGCCCATATAGTGCCTTAGACAACCTATAAACATGATTAGGATATCTAGGGTCTTCAAACCCAGGAGGTTGATCAATATAGACTAGTTCATTAATAAAGCCATTTAAAAATACACTTTTCACATCCATTTGATATAGTTTTATTTCATGATGTGATGCATATGTAAGAAGGATACGGATGGCTTCTAATCTTGCAACCGGTGCAAAGGTCTCTCCAAAATCCAAACCTTCAACTTGAGAGAACCCCTTTGCAACTAGTCTTGCCTTATTCCTCACAACAACACCTTGATCATCTTGCTTGTTGCGGAACACCCACTTCGTTCCAATGACTCTTGCACCTTTTGGTCGCTCTTCAAGAGTCCAAACTTTATTGCGAGTGAAGTTGTTCAACTCTTCATGTATGGCATTGATCCAATCCGGATCTTTAAGAGCTTCTTCTACTTTGGTAGGCTCATAGCAAGAGACAAAAGAGTGATGAGCAATAAATGAAGTAAGTTTTTGAAATCGAGTCATTACACCCTTTGATGGACTCCCTATGATGAGATCTTGTGGATGATCTTGTAGGAGAGGTGTATTTCTTCTATTGACCACTCGAGGAGGAGGTTGTGGAGCATCAATATCTTGTGCTTGTACCACCATTTGCTCATGGGAGATATGAGTATCTTCATTTTCTACTCTCCCATCTTTTTCACCATCTTGTGGTACACTTGATGAAGAAGGTTGGTTAATGACTTGTACATCATCTTCATCATCTTTTGGCTTGATGTCTCCCACCAAAATATTCTTCATAGCCTCTCTCAATGGTTCATCACCTACATCATCAAGATTCTCATGTGCTCCTTGGGAGTCATTAGATTCATCAAATTCCACATCATATGTTTCTTCAACCAAGCCGGTGGCATGATTAAATACTTTATATGCTTTGGACTTTAATGAGTAACCAACAAGAAAACCTATATCACAACGTCTTTGAAACTTCCCTAGGTGTTGCCGCTTCTTGTAGATGTAGCATTTGCAATCAAACACCCTAAAGAATGAGACATCCGGCTTCTTCCCATTGAGCAACTCATAAGATGTCTTGCCAAGGAACTTTTGAAGGAATAGGTGGTTGGATGCATAACATGCGGTGTTGATTGCTTTCACCTATAGAGCTTCGGGGGTGTTGTACTCATCTAGCATTGTTCTTACAAGAGTGATCAAAGTCCGGTTCTTCCTCTCAACTATACCGTTTTATTGAGGAGTATAAGATGTGGAGACTTCATGTTTGATTCCAACTTCATCACAATAAGCTTCTATGTTTGTGTTGTCAAACTCTTTGCCGTTGTCACTTCTTATCTTCTTGAGCTTCACTTCAAATTCATTTTGAGCTCTCTTGACAAACTTCTTGAAGCACGAGACAACTTTGGATTTGTCATGAAGGAAGAACACCTATGTGTACCTTTAATAGTCATCCACAATCACAAGATAATAGAGATTTCCTCCCAAACTCTTGTATGTTGTTGGTCCAAATAAATCCATGTGTAGGAGTTCTAGCACTCTTGTGGTTGACATAAAAGCTTTGGTTGGATGAGTGTTTGCAACTTGCTTGCCGGCTTAACATGCACTACAAAGCTTGTCCTTCTCAAACTTCACATCCTTCAACCCTCTCACCAAATCATTCTTCATAAGCTTCTTGAGTGAGCTCATCCCAACATGAGCAAGTCTTCTATGCCATAGCCACCCAAGTGTTGTTTTGGTGAATAGGCAAGTCTTCAAATTTGCATCTTCGGAGGTAAAGTCAACTAGATATAAGTTATTGTATCTAAATCCATTGAATATCACTTGATTGTCATCTACCTTGGATACAACAACCTTCTTCTCGGTGAATAAGCATTGAAAGTCAAGATCACACAATTGCCCAACGGATAGCAAGTTGAAGCTCAATGAAGCAACATAGAGCACATTGGAGATGGAATGATCATTAGATATTGTCACTTTGTCGAATCCTTTAACCTTGCCCTTTGAATTATCTCCAAAGGTTATTTTCTCTTGTCCATCTACCTCTTCATATAGTGAGGTGAACATACGAGGATCACTGGTCATATGTTGAGTGCAACCACTATCAATAACCCAATGACTTCCACCGGTCTTGTATTTCACCTACACACATGAGATTCAAACTTTAGGAATCCAAACTTGTTGAGGACCCTTCACCTTCTCAACAAGTGACTTAGCCACCCAAATCTTCTTAGGCCTACTCTTGTTAGGGAGTCCTAAGAACATAACTTTCATCTTTCTACTAGAATCTTTTTTAAGCATATAGTGAGCATTGAAAGTAAAAGGTCTAGCATGCTTGGGCAAGGGTTGTGGCGGTGGAGTTTGACACTCATGAGCAAAGTGGCCTTCTTGTCCACACTCAAAACATCTCTTTGGCTTTGGCTTTGGCTTTGATTGTTGATGTTGAGCTTGAGCCTTCTTCTTCTCTACACTTGCCACATCCAATGTCACTTCTATCCATCTTCATGACGGTGTTCATGAGTAGCTCACTTTGGAGATGCTTGCCTCTAGCAAACTTGCTCAATCCCACCTTGAGATGTTCTTTTTCTATCTTGAGCTTCTTGTTCTCTTCCTTGAGAACATCATTGTTCTTCTCTTCCTTGAGCTTCTTGTTTTCTTCTTTGAGCTTCTCATTCTCAAGGATTAACTCTTTGTCATGATCAAGAGTTTCTAGCATAATGGTGTTGTGGCTTTTTATTTCTTCAAGATCTTTCATGAGCTTCTCATTATCACTCTTGATCTTGACATACTCATTATAATCATTGCACTCAACCACTTGCTTGCCTTTGCTACTAGATCCATGCTCAATGCTTTCATCAATTAAATCATCACATGAAGTAGCTATATCAATCTTGACAACATGGTTAGTAGCATCATGTGGCTCATTTGGTAAAAATTCTTGAGCAATAACAAGAGTATCATGATTAATCTTAAGAGTAATGTATTCATCTTTTAGCTTATTGTGACTAGTGATGAGTTTATTGTGCACCCACTCAAGTTTATCGTGTTTATCTTTAAGCTCTTTCTTGGAGGATTTGAGCTCCTTGAGTTTGGATGATATAGCATCATTAGTTTCTCGAAGCTCATCATTAGCCTTTTCCAATGTATCACACTTAGCTAAGAGTGAATCATTTTTAGCATCAAACTTTTCATTTGTAGCTCTACTCTTTCTAATGATCTTAGTGTATTTTCTTAATATTTTGACAAGATCATCATATGTAGGTGAGTCATCATCATCGCTATCGCTATCATTATCACTAGCATGTTCATCATCACTACTATCATCACTCTTAGTTACCTTGTGTTCACCTTTGGCCATAAGGCATAGGTGTGTAGAGGATGATGGCGATGATGGCGGTGAAGATGCAAGATCAATAGCAATGGCGGCCACCTTTTCATCTCACTATCTTCATCGGATAATCCACTTGATGAATCTATGTCCGTGAGCCAATCACCAACAATGTAGGCCTTTCCACTCTTCTTCTTCTTGTGGAAGTCCCTCTTCTTGCCATCTCTCTTCTTGTATGGCTTGTTCTTTTTCTTCTCATCTTCATCTTCATTGCTTGAGTCATCTTTCTTGCCCTTGTTCTTGTTCTTGAACTTATCTTTCTTGGGCTTTGTGCATTGATGAGCAAGATGGTCAAGTTCACCACAATTGTAGCAATCCATCTCGGAGATTGGCTTTCTTCTTGAGCTAGTGAAGAACTTCTTCTTACCATCAAACTTGATGCCACTCTTATTTAGCTTCTTTAGTATCTTGGCGGTCTTCTTCATCATGAGAGCAAGACTTTCTTCATCATCTTCTTCATCACTTGAGCTCTCATACTCAAGTTTAGCTTTGCCCTTATCTTGACTCGCTTTGAATGCTAAGTCCTTCTCTTTCTTCTTTGTAGAGGATGAGCCATCTTGTGGGGTGATGTGCATATACATCTCATGAGCATTGATCTTTCCTAAGATTTATGTCGGTGTAGTGGTGGAAAGATCACCTTGGTGTAGCATGGTCATAATATGGCCATATTTGTCAATGGGGAGGACACTCAAGATCTTTCTCACAACGTCGGATGACGACATTTGAGTAAGTCCAAGCCCATTGACTTTCTCTACAAGAACATTCAAACGTGAATACATCTCATTAGCACATTCTTTGGAAAGCATCTCAAATGAATTTAGCTTTTTAATCACAAGATGATAGCATTCCTCACGCTCACTCTTAGTTCCCTCATGGAGCGCACAAACGTCTGACCATAGTGCATGGGTGTCTTTGTGGTTCCTTACGTGGTTGAACACATCTTTGCAAAGACCTCTAAAGATGGTGTTGCGAGCCTTTGCATTCCATTTTTCATAGTTCACTTCATCGCCTTGAAGTTATGCGGGATTCTTAGGTGTTGGGAACCCTTGAGAGGCGGCTCTAAGTATTCCAACGTCTAGAGCTTCTAGGTATGCCTCCATGCGAATTTTCCAATATGAAAAATCATCCCCCTCGAAGATAGGAGGAGGTCCATCCCCGTGAGACATCTTACTCTAAGCGGTTAAGCTTAAAAACGTAAGCGCGAGACTCTAATACCAATTGAAAGGATCAAGATGCCCAAGAGGGGGATGAATTGGGCTAATTCTAAATTTTCTTGCAATAATCAAATCCTACGGATATCCCAATTAACCCCTTGTGCCTAGAAAAATGTTTCTATCAAATTAACGCACAAAAGACTTGCAACCTATGTTCCAAACTTACTCTAGCATGGCAATTCTATGAATGTTAAGACAAGTATTGAATTGCTCAAAGTAAATACTTAAAGTAAATGCTCAAAGTAAATAGAGAGAGGAACGCGGTGATGTTTTGCCGAGGTATCGGAGAGTCACCACTCCCCACTAGTCCTCGTTGGAGCACCCGCGCAAGGGTGTAGCTCCCCCTTGATTCGTGCAAGGATCAAGTGCTCTCTACGGGTTGATTCTTCGACACTTCGTCACGGCGAATCACCCAAAGCCGCTCACACCTTGAGTTGGGTCACCCACAAGCTCCACCGGGTGAACACCAAGCTCCCAATCACCACCAAGCCGTCTAGGTGATGGCGATCACCAAGAGTAACAAGCATGAACTCTCACTTGACCACGCGAAGCCTAATGAGAAGATGGATGCACACTTGTCTGCTCTTGATTCACTAATGAGGTTTCACTCTTGGATTCTCAAATCACAAACACCTCACTAGGACCTTGCTCTTCTTGGCACTCACAAACGTGTTTCTCAGCTGTTGGAATGAGCAAAAGTTACTCCACACATGAGTGGAGCTTCTATTTATAAGGCAGCCTAAAAAATGAACCGTTATGAGCTTCTGCGAGGTGACCGGACGCTCCGGTCGTGTTGACCGGACGCTCCGGTCAGTTCAACCCGTGAACTAGTAAAAATGTATTGACCGGATGCTGGCAGGGTCCGGTCAGTACTGACCGGATGCGTCCGGTCACATGAAACCCTTACTGGACCCTTACTGGACTCGACCGGACGCTGAACCCTCAGGGTCCGGTCAGCACTGACCGGACACGTCCGGTCACAGATTCCCTTCTCTAGAACCTTACTGGAGTCGACCGGACGCTGCCTTTCAGCGTCCGGTCACATGACCCCTTCAGCGTCCGGTCGCACCGAACGCAGACAAGTGATCAAATGAACTGACCGGACCCTGCGGCCAGCGTCCGGTCACACCGGGGCCAGCGTCCGGTCAGCATTTGACCCTCCATTCACTTCCAACTCTCGATCATATGTGAATGAAGTTTGCTCCAAAGGATCTTAGGCATTCATAGGAGCTACCTAGAGCTAGTTTTAAACAAGTGTGCACCACACCTAACTCACTAGGCTCAACTAGGTCAAGCTACCCGTCCATACCCCCCTTAATAGTACGGCCAAAGAAAAAACAAAGTCCTAAACTACTCTAAGTGTCTCTCCAACTCCAATCGACACTTAGAACTAGTCATCCTTAACCTGGTCGTCCATCCTTTGAAAACCGAAATGATTTCTATCGTAGGGGCATGACAACTTTGATTGCCCGATTGATCTCCATTACCATGACCTAACTTAATTGCATCTGTAAAACACACGTTAGTCATAGTAATCTTGTATTGTCATTAATCACCGAAACCCAACTAGAGGCCTAGATGCTTTCACAGCCTACACTAAAATCATCTCCCTGGTCGCGTACGACTTCGTTTTCGATGTTATACATATGCACAGGAAGCTAAGAAGATGACGAAGATATCACTCCTTTAGATACAAATAACACTCAAGTTTCTACGTGAGACATAGTAAAGCTCGAGCATGATAATTAAATCTCTAGGTGAGCTCGTTCCAATATACTCTTTTCCATGATTATGCAAATAGATTGCTACCAAACGATATTACTATAATTTGAAAGTATTATATGACCAAGTTTTGCTAGCTAGGATTAGCCAGCCTACCGCAAAGTTATAGTAACATATCCAACGACGCAATCTGTTGGTTACCGGGCACCATCCACAGGGTGGCCTCCTCGGCTATCTTCTCAAAGGAGTCTTGATGTTGTTGCCAAAAAAAAGGAGTCTTGATGACAGAAGTTCAAAAACAATGCTTCTCAAATGTTGCTTGAACAGTGACAACGGACAACACCCAGTGAAAACGATTCACCTTCCATCTGATTCTTGTTCTAAGTGGAGTTTATATCTTTTTCTGGAAAGAATTTGAACACACCCCGTTATACAATCGGAGCTTTATATGGGAATACAGATGTGATTGAAACCTTCGCATCAATGAGATTGTGTCTTAAATAGATATAATGACATCTGACATAGATAATGTTGAATCAGCATTCTGCACGTATCTAGCGGATATTTACACAAAATAAATCCGTGCGGTCTACTGCTACAAAATAACGGAGTAGACCGGCCTGGAGCGTGAAACAGAGTCACGTCTGCCTCGGCGCCGGCGGTGTCGAAACCACAGCCACACAGGCGGCCGGCGCAGCCATGGCTCGCCCTTGGAAGCTCTACCTCGTCTGCTACAACTCCCTCCAATCGCTCGGATGGTACGGTATCCACCACCAGCAACCAGAGGCGATCGGCCGGCGGCCGTTGCTTCCACTACTAATTCTTCTTCTTCTTCTTCTTTTATCTCCTGAATTCAGGCTCATCGCCCTCCTCCGCCTCCTGCCCTGCCTCGCCCCTCCATTCCCTGTCCACTCCGCGTACGCGGTCGCCGGAGACCTCATCTGTACCCACCCACCCTCGGACCCGCCCGCTTCCCCTGTCCCCACCTTTCGTCTCCGTTCTCTCCAGTCTCATTGTTTTCCTTTTGTCGTTGTTCCCAAGGTTTCCTGCAGGCATGTGCGATCCTTGAAACGGTCCACGCTGCCATCGGTAAGATGAACTGTTGACCCCTTCGTGATTGATGTTGTGATATGAGAAGAAACTGACTGGTGCCGTTTTGGTTCAGGATTGGTGCCGACCGCGCCACTTCTTGCTTTCTTGCAATGGGGTGGGAGGACCCATTTCGTCCTGTCTGTTGTCCGGCAAATTCCCGAGGTGTGAGGCTTGGATTGGGTTAAAAAGCTATCAGAGGGATTACTCTTGCGCACATATATAAAAGATTCTGAATTTGCTAGGGTTTCTGTAACGTTGTTGTGTTTCACCCCTTGGAGAGTTCAATCCTGGCTGATAAGTTTCAGTTAACGTTTGGCAACTGCAGGTTCAGAGGAGTCCATCTGTGTACATAACATTTATAGCTTGGAGCATATCTGAGGTGTGACCGAAAGACCTTTCATTTCATTTTCTCTGTATTGTGTCTTATTCTCGCCAACAATTGCAAATAGTGTTTAAAGTTTAAACTATATGGTTTGATATCCTTACTCCTTACCTAGCAGTACACAGTATAATCTGTCTCATCATCCTAAGAAAAAGGTAAATAATTTGTCTTTGTTAGTGATGGGCCTTGCTATGGTACAACTATTACCGCTTAGGAGGTAAGAGTTTGAACAAATCACAACCCTTCATTTTTAGAATAGAAAAATAATTATACAATAAAATAATCAAGAAACAAAATGCCGGCTAGCCATCTTTGGTAATCCCTGCAAGTGTCGCCCTTTTCTTATCTAGCGCTGATGTTCTCCTTTTTTTACATCCTGCGAATCATCTTCTGATCTGTGACCCGCGTAGCAAGCAAGAAATGTGACACGTGACAGTATGTATGTACATTTGAAAAGCTTACACTTAATAAAAATAAAATATTGTCAGCCACTTATTAATCATATTATCACTACTACGATCCAACTTGGGATGACAACTACTGTACCAGATATACTAGGGAAATTATAAGAAAAACAGCAACATGCGGCTCAAAACAAAAAAGAAAGAAAAATAATAAATGCAGCATTCAAGATATGTTCATGTTTAAGATCAATTAAATAAGTTGTCAAACGTTAGTTTTTTATAATAAAAATATTACAAAGAAAATGAACACGTGAGAAGAAAGATATTTTAGATCTTATATCCACATGTCACATTACATCAAATAGGAAAGTAAGATCATGTATATCTGCTAGATCTAATAATAAGATGTCTTCCTTATTTTTTCTATTTTTCTACCATTACCTCCTAGGAAGTAATATGTCTTAATTAACATCTAGATCAACGGTCCACGGTTATTAGGGGGTACCGTAGCAACTGTTTCAGCAATATCAGAGTAGATAGTCTGTTGGAAAAGAATTGAGTTGATCAGAGTTCAGACAATAACACTGTTCTTAAATGTCAATGCATCGGCATGCCGATATTCAGATGAAAAGAGTACTAACATCCATTGATACACATTGAAGAAAAATCATGATTAGAGTAGTATTAACGTTTAAGCACTGATGGTGTGCTGGTGGGAATAGTGGGAAAAATGTTTCACTTGAAGGAGATGATGCAGTAATTAAAATCTATTACCATATATTGAGAAGAGACTCTTGACTATCTTGTTTCCTAAATAAACTCTTGGAAATCAGCCATCTTTCAATTTATGATCTATCATGTGTCTGGTAATATAAGAATGTTAAGTCCTTAAGTATCTATTAGTACTTAAATCTATCTATCCAATTTTAGGCATCCCTTTTGTTTCTTAGTTCTCCTCAAGATATGGTTTAAGGATCATCTCTATACAATGATAATTTGCTTCGTGATTTTATTGTACAGGTCATCCGTTACTCTCACTATGCTCTGACTACCTTAAAAGTTTGTCCAGGATGGTTGACATATCTCAGGTTTCATACTGCAACAATCTCCAATTCAATGTGCAGTCTAATGTTACGAGTTGTATTTTTGTGCATACTGGAAAAGCAAATTTGCAGGATATCTTGTTGCCATGACCTTTGTCTTTTTCTTTTTTTCGTTTGTTTGTTTGTGTACTTTTTTGTGTGTGGGTGGGTGGGTGGGTGGGTGTGTGTGTGGGGGGGGGGGGGGGGCGCTGCAGAGGATTTTTCATCGTTACAAAATATGGTTAGTACTTAGATCAGACGAAATTTCAATAAATATTTTCTAGTAATGTAAGGGACTAAAGGGAAGGATCACTGAACAGGGACAATAGTAGGTCCTAGGCTCAGGTTGTTGAAGATGCAATGAAGCCCCTAGTCTAGGGAATTCATGCATGCCCTGATTTTATTTTATTTTCTCGATCACACAGGAGAGCTGCGTATCTTTGTATTAAAGAGAGGAAAAAGTGGGGAAAGAATACAGGACAACCCTCTTATCCCAGCTATAAGAGAAGAGAAGGCCTAAAAAATTACAACTAAAAAAGTCACCAGTTATCCTATTACAACGACCCAAACAAAGCAAAGGCTCAACCTATGCCCTGAACATGACCAAAGAATAACTCCTCGAGCTTTCGGGCTCCAGCCAAACACCACAGCCTCATCTCTTCTTTGAAGGAGTGATGGGCAGTCGGGAGGAAGAAGCTGCATAAAAAACACAGCCATTCCTGTGGTTCCATATAATCCAATCCCCAAGTATGATAGCACTGTTAAATCCTTTTCTTTAGGCCTTGGCCTTCCCAATCTTTTTACTTACTTTTCTCCAACAGTCTGCAAAGCACTTGTCATGGCGACTAGGCATTGTATGCTCCCGCAGTCCAGCCCTAACAGATTGAGCCACAACTGACGAGCAAAGACACAATTTGTGAGAATGCGCTGCACTGTCTCCTCCTCTTAGTCACATAATACACAATACTCAGGGCGGGGCAGACCCCTTTTTGCTAAACGATCAGCCATCCAACACTTGTTTCTAAAAGCAAGCCGTAGACAGACCTTGCATTTGGAAGGCGCCCATGATTTCCAAGCACCATAAAAAAAAGGCCTTCTAGTTGACTTGGAAGAAGAAACACGTCCTGAGTTGCAAAGCAATCCCAAATTGTTTCTATAATAATTTAGCAACACAGTACAATGCTCAGTTCACCCCTTCTCAAATTGCTTCTCAGTTTAAAAAGATGCATAGCTGTCAAGTGGTATTACCTATTTGTTTTCATAGTTTCACACTTTCACCTGTCCGCTTGACTCTTCCGGACTACTTCATTTCCAATTCTCATCTTAAGCTACTTGTATATAATATATGTAATACCGATATCATTATTCCTATGGAAGAATAGACTCATGGGAGCTCCCTGTAGGTACACTGCTTTTATCCCACTGTATCCAATCGGGGTTGGCCCAGGAGAAAGTAAGCTCAAAATGTCTTCTCACAACAGTGTTGCTCTTGACTAAAGCTAAACTGAGGTTGGTTCTTGCTGTCCTTTCAGTGTGGACTATGTATCAAGCTCTCCCGTTTGTGAAGAAGAGGAACCTTTACTCAGGTTTCTTCAAGAAGTTCTCCATGAGCTACCATTCATTTCTAGTGGTAAGTCAAGACTCCGTGAAACTGGAACATCGTGTACTGCTGATGCGTTCAGTTTGAGTGTTTGACTGTTTCTTAACAAAAGTTCAACCATCTCTATTCTGCTATGTGCCTGCCGTGACACAGGGTGTGCTGGTGGTCTATCCGTTCCTATGGCTGAAGCTGTACCTGCATGTCTTCAAACAACGCAAGTCCAAGCTGGGAAAGGGGAGCAGGAAGAAACGAACCTGAGAAAAACATGGCTCAGCTCAGGTGCCATTTGTCGCCGTCATGTGAAAAGCTAAAGGGTCATTGTGGAATTGTTTTTTTTACATGGCTCAGCTCAGGTGCCATTTGTCGCCGTCATGTGAAACGCTAAGGGGTCATTGTGGAATTGTTGTTTTTTTGAAGAAAATCATTGTGAGTTTTTAACTGATGCAATGGTGAAGGCTTTGCTGGATCGGGCAGCCACTGGATATGATGTGGGTTGATTGTTTCTTTAATAACTTCTTGGAGCCTTTTCGTACTTCTTATGCAGAATTATCACATGTATTTATGTTGCTCACTTGAATTCAATTGGTTATAGTACTTGAGTAATCTCCTCTCTCTCTCTCTCTCTTAAGGATGGGAGGGAAGGGCTCGTTTGGTAGGGATTCGGCTCCTCTAAAAACGGCTCTGGTTCCGACTCTTCTGAAGGAGCAGATTCTCTTAGGGAGCTGAAGCCGTTTTTTAGACCGTTTCGCGTAATAGCTTCCCTGGGTAGCCAAAAGAGTAAAAAGTCTATAATACCCTTTTTTTTCTTTTCTTTTCTTACGTTATCCGTTCCCCGTGCCTATTTTTCTCCTCCATACCCTCCCCTTTTATTCTTTCTCTCTCCTCATCTTCTCCAACCGCTCGCCTCCCGCATCGCGCAGACGCGAGAGTCGCAACCGCTTCGCCCTCGCACCCGGCCATCCTCGGAGATCCAGTGGTCCAGCAACCCCGCGCCCAGCGGCCCTGTGCGTGGCGCTCGGCTGCCCGGCGGCCTTGTGCTCGGGCACCCAATGGCCTTGTGCTCGGATAGGATACGATTAGATATCGACATCATAAATATGCGGTTTGAGTATTCAGATACGGATACGGTATCGGATGTTGGATATCCAGACTCGAATACGGACAGATCTCAACCCCTCTAAACGAATTCGATTTCGAATACGGTCGGAAAATATCCGTACCGTTTTCATCCCTGCTTATGAGTGAATCAGTTGAAGTGGCGTATTCACGTTTGACAGCAGGAGCTGAAAAATGGCTCCGGGAGCCGCCTGTGAATCCATACCAAACGGCACCGAAGTAGTACTGCATTAGCATCTACGGTCTGATATGCCTAGGTCTAGCCAGGCAGGCGTTTCCATTTTGCAATCCCGAAAAATGCGCCAAGCGGCTGGGCCGCCGGGTGGACTGATTCCGCGGCCGGACGGCAGCGACCTCACCTCCCAAATGCCAACCTAGCCGCCGCCTGCCGAGACCTCCATGCACACCCCGGCCGCGGCTGCCACCGTTCCACGCTTCAACCGGATGCGCATACCTTTCCCTAGTGCCCATGGCCTCGCCCTTGCTTCATTCTTTTGGGGACTACCGCTTGGCCGCTGCTGCTTGCAGGCGCGACCATGCCTTCGTTCCTCAAGTGGTGCAGCCTCTTCCCCTACGGGTTTGGTTGTTCAGTCCTGCAAGCGGTGGAACTATTTGTTGACCAGGAAAAAAACTAGGGAAAGGAGCTGAAGGGTGAAGGCGATTGATTTTCAGGTTGGCAACTGGCTTGATGCCTGATTTTTGGTAGGATCGTTCTGCTACTTTTCAGTGCAAAGTGCCGACACTTCCAAATTCAGGAAACTCCCAGCCTCAAATGGTGCTTAAGCATTTAGTTTCTTCAAAAGAAATGGTCATCGTCACTTCAGATAGTCTGCTGTAACTGATGAAACTGATATTATTTTTGCAACGTGTTCCTGACTGAAAAAGAGAGAGAGAGAGAAGTCGCAAATCTTCTAACCACTTTTGATGAAATTGACCTGAAAGAAGCTCCATTATCTTGTGAAGCTATCCAAAAGAAGCTATCTACAAAAATACCTTTAACTTGTCATTGTCTTGTCCAACTTATATTTCATTTGACCCACAACAGAAGGCATTCGAAGCGATATCTTGGCCTTGGCATCACCTGAAGTGTGCGATGTGTCGATACGGCTGCTTCTATCTTGCAGCTCAGAGATATGTGGTCAGTTTTCCTCCACTCTGTTGGATTTTCCTTCCGTTATCTGCATGAGCAGATAACTCCAAATGATCGGCTGGGAGGTGTTGTGACACTGCAGGTGAGAGGTATATAAACTAAATGCTTTCGGCTCTGAGGTCCCGAAATTGATAAACTGGGAGCCTGGGATCACCAAATGGACCGTGTTCTTCTGAGCTCCCACTTGCCATCTCACGCTTTTGCAAACACAAGGTATTGATTCTCCCAACTCTTTTGTCTGTGGAAGGCCTTCGAAGAGTTCATACCTTCTCTGTAACCTGCCCGTTATTTTCCAATCTTTCAGGTTGCAGCAAGGCCCTGGTGGTCTTAACAGTATAGGATTTGCAGTCATCAGAAAGGGATGCTTAAAGTTTAGATGTTATGCGATTGGCGATGAACTTAATGGTCCAGGGCACTTTAATAAGCCTTTTAACAAAAACAGTAATGGACCTGTTTTCCAAGGACTCGATGCGTCTGGTGCTTCTTTTAGAACTGTTGGTGCTGAAATCACTCAGGATACAAGAGATTTCTTTGTCAGTGATGCAGAGGGTGATCCAGACAAACCTACCGATGGATTCGCCTCAATCGACCAGGCTATAAATGCTTTGCGTGAAGGAAAGGTAGGTGAATGACTACGTTAAGTATATTTCACACCTTAACGTTTTTCATCACTATAATTTGTATCTTTACTATATTTTGTATCATCAATTCGTCATAGTTTAGGTTTAAACTTGGGCACGGAGCTAGTACTCTTTGTCATATTCATCATAACTTCAGCCTGTACTTTTCATCCCTGCAGTTTGTTCCATTCATGTGCATGGAACATGCATGATCAGGCTAGATTGGATTGTCCTACTTGAAGATCATATTCCATATAATGTGTAATACATGAATTCTTACAAATATAGTAGTAGCTCACAATCAAGCACGATTCACTGAATTCAGCAGCTTAACTAGATGGATTTCCTTCCCAGTATTTTGGTTATATAAATACCACAATGTACTAATGTGCGTGCACCTTTCTATTGCTCAAATCTATTTACTTTTATTTAAAAATTATAAGACTCAAGTGAAAACAATGCAACACTTACATCTACATGGAGCAAGTCCTTTGCTTCAAAACTCAGGACAGGACCTTGAATGCAGAATGTGATACCTACATTAGCATTGTTTCCATAGTACAGTTGAATTTAGCTACAAAGTTAACTATTCATTCTTCTCCAGTTTGTTATTGCTGTAGATGATGAAAACGGCGATAACGAAGGTGATCTTGTGATGGCGGCCACTCTAGTGAACCCTTAGTCAATTGCATTCATGATCAGGAACGGTTCTGGGATTATCTCAGTAGGCATGACAGAAGAGGCCCTAACAAGACTGATGATTCCTATGATGTCCCCAATTACAGAAATCGAAGATATCACAGCTGCTGCTTCCACGGTGACAGTGGTAAAGATATATCATCTCATAGCCTTTGCAAATTCTTAGATGTACTACCAAACTTGAAAAGATATCTTCAATCTCTTCAGGATGCCCGGGTTGGCATATCTACCGGTGTCTCAGCTGCAGATTGGGCAAAGACCATCCTTACTCTAGCCTCTCCTGATTCCAAGCCCAGTGATCTGAGGAGACCAGGCCATATATTCCCCCTCAAGTACCGAAATGGGGGTGTGCTGAAAAGAGCTGGCCACACAGAAGCGTCAGTTGATCTTGTTGCATTGTCAGGTTTCCGTCCTGTATCCATTCTCTCCACTGTCATGGACCCCAGGGATGGTTCACTGTCAGGCATAACAGTTCTGCAGCAGATGGCTATGGAGCATGACATACCGATCATTTCGATTGCTGATCTCATCCGGTTAGTATATCTTAAGGTGAAGCCTTTGTGAACTTAAAAGCTTCTGTTGTTTTATCTTTTGATTATACTATACTGCTTGCATAACTCTTCAAGATCAAACATTAATAATATACCTGAAAACTGAAATGTATTGGTTTGGTGCTGGGATATTTCCAAGTTGCAAATATATTTTACGATATGAAGGTTTCAACAAAATGTTTTTTGGTTTGATTCAGGTATAGAAGAAAGCGGGAGAAGCTGGTGGAGCTGATTGCTGTGTCTCGCCTGCCGACGAAGTGGGGCCTCTTCCGAGCTTACTGCTACCAATCCAAGCTCGATGGAACTGAGCACATTGCTGTTGTGAAGGTACTGCAGTCACTTTTCTCCATTGATGTTGAACAGAACATGCACGTTTTGCCTTGATTTCCAGTTGGTCTCGTGTGATTCCGGTGAAGATGTCCTGGTGAGAGTGCACTCAGAGTGCCTGACGGGGGACATCCTCGGGTCAGCCCGCTGCGACTGCGGCAACCAGCTGGAGCTGGTAATGCAGCTGATCGAGAGGGCCGGCCGTGGCGTGCTCGTGTACCTCCGCGGCCACGAGGGCCGCGGCATTGTCCTGGGCCGGAAGCTCCGCGCCTACAATCTCCAGGACCAGGGCCACGACACCGTCGAGGCGAAAGTCGAGCTCGGCCTCGCCGTGGACGCCCGCGAGTACGGCATCGGCGCCCGGGTAGCCAGAATCCACGCAATTCTTGCCTCATTTCTTCTTTAAGTTAAGGGGAGATTGATGTGTTTTTGGATCAAAAAATGTACGTTTCAGATACTCCGTGACATCGGCGTGCGCACGATGCGGCTGATGACCAACAACCCGGCCAAGTTCATCGGGCTCAAGGGCTACGGACTCGCCGTGGTGGGGAGGGTGCCGGGGATCTCTCCCATCACCGAGGAGAACCAGAAGTACCTCGAGACGAAGCGCACCAAAATGGGGCACGTCTACGGCTCCGACCTCCCTGGCAGCCTGCCGGAGTTCGCCAATCCACAAGGCACCCCCACAGAACAAGAAGACGATAACCAAAACTGATAAAAACTTATCTTTTTTTTAACGATACCATTATAACCACAATCACAAATTCGCATTTCATTTCCGTTGCTCATGCCAAACAAAGTTCAGACTGAGAACGACTATTGCAGAGTATTATCAATTGGAAAATTATGACAAGACATTTGGATACCAAATACCAAACGTTGCACTAGCATTCATTAATTCATTTCATTGTTCGTAAATCCTACGTCACAAATTACAAAATGATTCTCTACACCTGACAAAGGGAAGAGCCGTTAAGAACAAGGTCAAACAGGAATCATCTACCATTCTACTAGGCGGAGGTGAACTTGGTGACGACCTTGGTGCCCTGGAGACAGCGTGCTTGGCGAGCTCGCCGGGGAGGACGGAGGCAGACCGAGGTCTGGATCTCGCGCGACGTGATGGTGGTGTTAGCAGCCTGCCACTTCCTGTGCTGGTGACTGCTGAGGATGACGCTCCAGAAGCTGAAGAGGAGGCTGCTCGGGCTGATCGGCCCAAGAGACTGCGCCGGCCCAATACAAGGATTGTTGGCCCAATGTGGTAAGCTTAGTAAATGTATTAAGTAGCAGTAACGAGAGAGGAGAGGACAGGATGGAAAAAACAAAACTATACTTTGTTTCTGAGTAAACCCGGCCATCGCGCCGTTCCTGCCTGTTCTTCCAGTTCTTCATTCCGTATTTCTTTCTTCCAGTAGTTTGCTCTTATAATTTGGTATCAGATTTCGGTACGAGTCCTAGCCTCCGATCCCCCTCATACCCACTTCACCCGTTTGCAACGCTCCCGGGGAGCCATGGAGCCGAATCTCAAGTTGGTCCTGGAGGGGATCCAGAGGTCGAAGGAGGAGTTCAGGCGTCGTTTCGACGAGCACAACGAGCAGTGGGAGCGGCGCTTCGCCGATCTCGAACTTAACCGCTCCGCCCGTGACGCCGCCGTCGACAAACGCCTCGACTCCCTTGAGCTCGCTGGCGCCGACACGGCGTACACCATCGGCCGCCGCGTCGCCGATTTGGAGGCCGTCCACCTCGATTCCCTCCACGACGAGCGCGACGACCGCGTCTCCGCCCTCGAGGTGGCCGCCGCGGACCTCGGTACTTGGCGCCCCGAGATGGAGGTGCTCGTCGACGACCTGCGACTCGAGATGCAGAAGCTCTTCCAGGGTCGCGACTCTAAGGTGTTCGACGTTTTGCCTCAATGGCCTACCGTCGCCGCCTCTTCTTCTTCTGCGCCCAGTGGGCATGGCGACGCAACGTCTCACCGGGATGGTGGGTTCGGGACCGGGGCGGTCTGGACTCACGTCCTGGTCATGGGTAAGCAATTAGATCCTCCTCCTCCTCCTCCTCCTCCTTCCCTTCATCCGCGCTCGACACCACAGCTTCCACACCGGCCACCTGCCCCACCGTTTCCTTCTCCGCATGTTCCTCCGTATCCGCATCCTTCTCCACATCCACCTCGTCCACCTCCACTCTACATACCTCCTCGTCCACCATTTTCGACTCCTCGCCACCCAACTCCTCATGATCCCAATGACCTGCAACACCCAACTGGACGCCTCCCTAAGCTTCCATTTTCTAAGTTCGATGGCGAAAACCCACGCCTCTGGCGCTCTCGCTGTGAACGATACTTCACCATGTACGCCGTAGATCCCTCCCTTTGGGTTAGCGTCGCCACCATGTATGTGGAAGGTGCCGCTGTAGGTTGGTACGAATCCATCGAAAACACTCCAGCTACTGTCAATTGGACCTCCTTCTGTCAAGCCTTGCACGATCGTTTTGATCGCAACCAGAAAGAAGCCTTAATTCGCCAATTGTTCCACATCAAACAAACTTCTACGGTGTCAGATTATGTCGAGTGTTTCTCCATCTTAATCGATCGCCTCAAGTCCTATTCTGCTTCTACTAATCCCCTGTTTTATACCATGAGATTTATCGATGGCCTTAGGCCTGACCTCAAAGCTATGATTCTGGTTTCTAGGCCCCAAACACTCGATGCTGCTATTTGCATGGCTCTTGTGCAGGAGGAGGTGGCCGGCCAATCGGGTGCCCAGTCCTCGTTCTGTTCATCGGCACCGGTTGAGTGGTCCCAGAAACCTCCACAATGGACAGCATTGCCACTACCACCACCTCCGCCTCGCGTCGAGAAGCCTGTGGCGAAGCCTGCAGCTGCCGAGCCCACAGCAACATCTTCGGCATCTGGTGCTCGGCTGCTGTTAAAGCATACCGTCGAGCCCTGGGCTTATGTTACAAGTGCAACGCCAAGTGGAGTAAGGATCACCGGTGTGCACCAGAGGTATTGCATGCGGTTGAAGCTATGTGGGAATCCCTGGATCTTGAGGTGGTGCCAGCTGCAGACACCTCTGATGATCAACCAATTGAGCAAGTGTTTCTAGCCATCTCCAAGTCAGCTGTGTCTAGGGTTCCTACTGCTCATACTATCAGGCTGTTGGGATCCATGTCAGGTATTCTAGTTCATATTCTGGTGGATTCAGGGAGTTCATCTTCATTTATTAGTGACACTATAGCCATTCAGTTACATCACCTCGATTTAGTATCTGTTGCTAGCTGTGTGCAAGTGGCTGGTGGTGGTGTCTTACAGAGCTCCTTGCTGCTTCGCCAAGTTCAGTGGACAGTGGGATCCTGCTCCTTTAGAACTGATTTCTGGGTTCTACCCTTGGGTAACTTCGATGCCATTCTGGGCATGGATTGGCTAGAATCCTACAGCCCAATGCAAGTTCACTGGGCCTTGAAGTGGTTGGCAATTCCATACAATGGTCAGACCTAGGTGTTACAAGGTATCCTTCCTGATGAACCAGATCAGCTACTGTTGCAACTTGAACCTACAGAGCCTGTGCTATCTTCCAATCAGGATGCCATCACGGTTCCAGCTCCAATCAGTCAGTTAATTGAAGAGTTCTCTGACTTGTTCCAGCCACCAACATCTCTGCCTCCTTCCCGTGCTTGTAACCATGAGATCCCTCTGTTGTCTGGTGCTCAACCTGTTTTCATCCGGCCTTATCGGTATCTGCCCAAATTGAAAGATGAAATCGAAGCACACGTTCAGGAGATGTTGTCACAAGGCCTCATTCAGCCTAGCTCTAGTTCTTTCTCATCTCCGGTACTGCTTGTCAAAAAGAAAGATGGCTCATACCGCTTTTGTGTTGATTTCAGACATCTCAATGCACTGACCAGAAAGTCCAAGTTTCCTATGCCAGTGTTTGACCAGTTGATGGATGAGCTCGCCCAAGCTAAGTGGTTCTCAACATTGGATCTTCGAGCGGGTTTCCACCAGATACTTTTGCAGCCCGATGAAGAGTTCAAGACCGCTTTCCAGACTCACCTGGGTCAGTACGAGTTCAGAGTGATGGCATTCGGTCTTACCGGTGCGCCAGGCACATTTCAAGGCGCAATGAATGGTACTTTGGCTCTAGGATTGTGCCGCTTTGTGTTGGTTTTCTTCGATGATATCCTCGTCTACAACCCCACTTTTGAAGCTCATGTTGATCATCTACGCCAAGTGTTTCAGTGGTTACGCGCTGATCAGTGGAAGCTCAAGCTATCCAAATGCACCTTCGCCCGGGAGTCCATCTCCTACTTGGGTCATATCATCAGCAGCCAAGGTCTTTAAACCAACCAAGCAAAGGTACAAGCCATCCTTGAATGGCCCATTCCATCTTTAGTTCGGGAGCTCCGTGGTTTTCTGGGCCTTGCCGGCTATTACCACAAGTTTGTGCGTCATTTTAGCATTCTTGCTAAGCCTCTAACCGATCTCCTAAAGAAAGATCAGTTGTTCATGTGGACTTTAGCCCATGACTCTACCTTTTCGGTCCTAAAACAGGCTCTCTGTTCGGCCCCTGTCCTGGCATTGCCGGATTTCTCTTTACCCTTCCACATTGAAACAGATGCTTCGGGTATAGGGATTGGAGCCGTTTTACAGCAGAATGGGCATCCCATAGCATTCATCAGCAAGGCTTTAAGTCCCTAGAATCAAGGGTTGTCTGTCTATGAGAAGGAATATCTCACTATCTTGCTGGTTGTCCAACAGTGGCGTCACTACTTGCTCTAGGGCGAATTCTTCATTCACACTGATCATCGCAGCTTGGTCCATCTAAATGAACAGCGGCTCCATACTACTTGGCAACAGAAGGTCTTCTCCAAGCTGCTCGGGTTACAGTACAAGATCCTGTATAAGAAAGGCTCAGAGAATAGCGTGGCAGATGCTCTATCCCGCCGAGTGCCCATGACCCAGAGCTATGCTATATCTTTAGTCTCCAACACTTGGCTCGATGAAGTGGTTCAGGGATACAACTCTGATCAAGCTGCTATGGCTTTGTTATCTCAACTGGCTGCCAGTCCAGATAGCCACGCTCCATTCTCTTTGATCCAAGGTGTCATCAGATACAAGAACCGTCTATGGCTCGGCTCCAATAAGGCCATGCAGCTTAAAATCATGACTGCACTGCATAGCAGTCCTTTGGGTGGCTACTCAGGAGCTCTAGCGACCTACAGTAAAATTAAATCTTTGTTCTTCTGGCCTGGTATGAAATCAGACATTTGGGCTTATGTCCAATCCTGTGCTGTGTGTTTGCAAGCTAAGCCGGACAGATCATGCTACCCAAGTCTATTGCAGCCTCTTCCTGTGCCGTCTGCCTCCTAGGAAGTGATCACGATGGATTTCATCGAGGGGTTGCCACAGTCTGGTTCCTACAATGCCATCTTAGTCGTGGTGGACAAATTCTCCAAGTTTGCACACTTTATTTCCCTGCGGCATCCCTTTATAGCAGCTTTTGTGGCCAAGATCTTCATGGACCAAGTATATCGCCTTCATGGTCTTCCTCGAGCCATTGTCTTAGACCGTGACCGCATCTTTACAAGCAATTTCTAGAAATGTCTGTTCAAGGCAGCCGGTTCCGAGCTTCAGTTCAGCTCAGCATACCATCCTCAGACGGATGGCCAGACCAAACGTGTCAACCAGTGTGTCGAAACGTTTCTTCGCTGCTTTGTGCATACTTGCCCAGCTCAGTGGAGTCGATGGTTACCACTCGCTGAATTCTAGTATAATATCTCTACTCATTCCGCGCTGGGCCGTTCCCCCTTTGAGGTCTTATATGGTTTTCCTCCACGACTGTTGTCGGTGAACTTGGATGAGGTAGCTCCAGTACCTGATCTTCACAAGTTGATGGCTGATCGCGAGCTCATGCATGCTGTTGTCAAGCAGCACTTGCTCCGTGCTCAGACTCGCATGAAATGGCAAGCTGATAAAGGCCGTTCTGAGCGTCAGTTCTCTGTGGGCGACATGGTGTTCTTAAAACTTCAGCCCTATATCCAATCATCACTGTTCCACTGCTCCAACAACAAGTTATCCTTCAAGTTCTTTGGACCCTTTCAAGTCGTTCAAAAGATTGGTCCGGTTGCATACAAGCTGCTACTTCCACCGGGCGCTGCTGTCCATCTGGTCTTCCACGTCTCGTAGCTGCGTTCGTCTCCAGGCCATCAGCAGGTATCACCATCACTACCCTCTGACTTGCTGCCGTTTCAGTTTCTGCTTCGGGTGCTGCAACGGCGCTGGACATCCGGGCCTCGCCCTGTGGCACAAGGTCTTATACAGTGGTCCCATTCACCTCCGGAGCTGTCTACTTGGGAGCAGCTCGAGCAACTGCACCAACAGTTTCCGCGAGCACCAGCATGGGGACATGCCGGTTCTGAAGATGGGGGAATGTTAGCAGCCTGCCACTTCCTGTGCCGGTGACTGCTGAGGATGACGCGCCAAAAGCTGAAGAGGAGGTTGCTCGGGCTGATCGGCCCAAGAGACTATGTCGGCCCAATACAAGGATTGTTGGCCCAATGTGGCAAGCTTAGTAAATGTATTAAGTAGCAGTAACGAGAGAGGAGAGGACAGGATGGAAAACACAAAACTATACTTTGTTTCTGAGTAAACCCGGCCATCGCGCCGTTCCTGCCTGTTCTTCCAGTTCTTCCTTCCGTATTTCTTTCTTCCGGTAGTTTGCTCTTACAGGTGGCCTTCTTGTTGTACCTGGCGAGGCACGCCGCCTCCTGTGCAAGCTTCTCGAAGATGTCGTTGATGATGGAGATCATGATCGACATGGCCTTGGAGGAGATGCCGATGTCTAGGTGCACCTGCTTCAGCACCTTGAAGATGTAGATCTTGTAGGTCTCCATGCTCTTCACCTTCTTCTTGCCCTTCTTGTCGCCACCCACGCCGCCATCCTTGGACGACTGTAGCCACTTCTCGGCCTTGGGCTTTTCTCCGCCGCCTTGGGTGCCTTCTCCGCCGTGGGCTTCTTCTCGGCCAGCTTCTTCTCCGCCTTCGGTGCCATCACGCACGGATCAAAAGAAGGAAACTCGCGAGGGCGGGAAGTTAAAGAGGAGCACGGCGGCCCGCGATTGGTCAACAGAAGGAAGGCGCGGATCGGTGACATGGCGTGAACGCATGATCTCAAGCTTTGGGCAGATCGGCGGTGAGAATTGTTCCACCTATTAGCTAGCAGTGGATTCAAACAATCCCCTTCTAAAAATGAGTGACTATTAGGGCATCTTTAAGAGACTATTTATATCTTTCCTAATTTACAGGAGTAGAGATTTCAATGAAAAAATACCCTCCAACAGTCTCTTAATTGGATATCCAAAAATTGATATCTTCTATTTCGGATTTCTTGCTAGCCGAAGATAGAGAGCGAGGATGGCTCTCTAGACTGCGCACAAGATAGAGAAACTGTTGGAGAATACAGAGATATAGAAAATGATTCTTACTCAAATGACTTTCTAAATGATGATTTAGAGAGTAGATTTTAGAAAGGCTCTTGGCTAGCTAGCTAATTTTTAGTGCTAATGCATCCAAAGCAATGCCCTTCTGCATTGAGGCTGCGTTCTTGGTACAAGACTTCTCTTGCTCTCACACTTAATTAACTGTCCACTTGCTTGCATGCATGTTGAGCCCGAGGAATGGTGTCCAATTACTTACATGCACGTTAATTCAACCAAGAGAAGACGTCTAAATTATAGGACCAAATAAAAAAAAGTGGTTACATCTTCTATACTAGAATGGGTGGAGTATTCGACTATTCTTTTTTCTTCTTCAGCTTCAACTCTTGTAGTGTTTGAACCCACAGGCAGATGCATGGAAAGTGAATGTTACAACCATATCTTAGACTCATTTGGCACCAAGTGCAAATTAGTCCAGGTGCAGGCATTTTGCTGGCTAATCAAAACCTCCGTGTTTTCCCCCCTAATCCACGTTGTCGTTGGAACGGAACCATCGGCCCCGTGGATGGATCCATGTTGCTGGAACTAATCATATCTCAGCTCATTTTCATATAAAGTAAGGTCACCAAAGTTCAAAGAAAAATTAGGAAAAAAAAATAGAGAACATGGAATCTACATAAATATTGCAAATCACGATAGATTTTGTGAGAAGTGTACCTCATATGTAGACCAGAATTCAAGCATCAACAACACTAGTTTTTTTTGTGTGTGTGTGTGACCATCAACAACACTAGTTGAACACAATAAAAAATAGATAAACTTTTGCAATTATAATTGCAGCTTCTGTCCTAAATAGCGGTACTTAATAATAGAACATACTCCTCTTTTTAAGACCCTAGATAATACACTCTATCAGTAATAGGCTAATAGCCACTGTTACATCACATCATTCATGAATCGTCGACACTGAAACGAATAGCTTTGGTTGCATTTGATGCATAACCTGAGATGAACTAATATTTCTACAACAATTGTGGTCATCGGGACATCTGCAATTACTATGAAGTAAGGATCAAGTTAGTCTCAGTATAGGAGCACAACTCCTAGTACTAGCCATACACAACAAAGACAACAAAGACAGCAGAAGCAATGTAGATGAAGCAAGACAAGAAACAAACATACCTGTGAAATTGTTTTCTTTAGCTAAATTTGTCGAATCTTACACCATTTGCAAGACATCTTATTTCCCATTTATTTTGCATTATTATTATAACGCTATCATAACAATTTTAATTTTTCCACTGTGCGAATCTATATCTATACCTAATATTAAAGAGCTAAAATTTCTTCCATATTTTTTGGTCTGGCCCATCCTTTCGGGCCAACCGTCCACCTCCTCTTTTAATCAACCACTGTCCCGCTCGCGTATGTCTTCGATCCCACCATGCTCATTTGAGCACCGCACGCATCGTCAATGTCGCCCTATTGCCATTTTTTTGCCTGCCCTCATCCTTTCATGCATGGCCCTAGCGGCGGTGCGGAGGCGGGTCAGGCGGCCCTATCCTGCTTGGTCCCTTCTCGTCTCCGCCCACTTGCTCCCCTCCTCTGCTCAGACACGCTCTCTCCTGTCCATCCTCCCTCGTCTGCGCACTCCAAAGTTCTAAATCAGGGCACCCGTGACTCTCCTTGCCGATCGTCTCTACCTGCTCTGTCCGTGCTCTCCATATAAATAAGCACCCCACACGTCCTCCAATCCAAATTCAGAACCCTATCTCAAGACCTATTTGTTGTGGGCAAGGTCACCTAGACGGTGGTTGCCATCATGGATTAGGTGGAGGCCAAGGAGAGAGCGGTGGCAAAGCCACAGAGGCAAAGAGGAAAGTGGATTCGTCCGAGATGGCAGTCAAGATGTCAACGGAGAAGACAGAGAGCTCGATGTTTTGAATCTCATCTCATGGGCAGTCAAGATGCCAACGGAGCTGACAAAGAGCTCGATGTTTTGAATCTCATCTCATGTTCAGAATGGGACGTTTCTGAACGTTCTGTATCTTGGATCCATTACTCCTAGCTATAAGCCTATTACTCTACTCTTCATGTAATGTTCTACTTGGGGAGCTATAACTCTACTCTTCTTTTAATGTTCTATTCTACTCGGGGAGCTAGAGGAGGCATGGATTTCCTAGAAGAATAACTATTGGTTAGCTATATAATTTGAGGTCGATGCTCTGATAACACAAGATACTATTGGAATATGTTCCTTTTAATGCGGTGTCATCCAAACAGAAGGTCTAAAGTTAGCTCTAAGCTTTAGTCCGTCTCACATTAGAGCTTTAGATCTCGAAACTGAGCTAAAGTACTATAAACTCATCTCACATTAGAGTTTTAGATCTTAAAACTAAGCTAAAGTGCTATAAAGTTTTTAGAGCTCTAAAGTTTAGAGAATACACATACCGTTCCTAATACTAGTCCTAGCCAGTGGAGGATCCGTGGTTTTGATTCATGGGATGAGATCCGACTTATTAGCCCAGCACAGTGGATAGAGCACATCCTGAACTTACCTACTCCCTCCGTTCCAAATTATAAGTCGATTTGACTCTTTTTTCATAGAATTTATTACTCCATCTGTCCTGTAATATAGTGCATTCTAGAAACTTTAAGACAAATTAAGAGAGAAAATAAAAGAAGCATATACCCTTGTTTTATTTCCTAATCAGACGCTATCATCAACTTGATTAATGGAGATTAGTTAATAAATAAAAAATATTTAATGCTAAACTAGTTTTTATCCTCTAAAATACATTATATTTGAGAATAAATTTTGAATGCTAAAATATACTGTATTACAGGACGAGGGAGTATGTATCTAGAGTTTTGGACATAACATGTCGAAATATGTTGCAAACGAATCTGAATAATATCCAACGAGGGAGTATACAAATATTAAAATTCTGAGTTGCTCAGGTACGCAGAGGGAATATTAAAATTCTGAGTTGCTCAGGTACGCAGAGGGAGTCTGATACCCAGCGAGGAAATGAGCTGAGACACATTTGGCAGCCATCACATCTTATGATGTTCACCATGAAAATTATGATTAGGTGGCAGCATGTTCAAAATATTCTTCGATATCGATCATTTCATGCCACACAGTACAATCGAATTTTTAGGATAAGCAACAGTCCCGAGTTTGTCTAAAGAGACCCAACACCACCATAGGAATGACACTGAGCTGAAAATATACAGGGGAAGAGCAAAAGAATGCTGGCACGAGGTAATTGGTTGTGAATTGCAGCACACCAGTTGCAGCACTCGTTCAACTCCCCATATGTTCCTCCTTCAGAGCATTTCCTGAGATCTGCGGACACATTGCCTTACCTTTTTCTTGAACTCATCCCGCTTTTCTCTCCAATCCTTCTGCAAGACAAATTCATGTACAACTTCAGAAACCAATGGTATCTGATAACAACATACATTTCAGTGTTTTACCCAATGCCAGAAAGTTCAGATATGGTGTGGCTTAGACTAAATGATTAGAAAACTTCAGAAGTACATAAAGTCAACTACCTTGACGATAGCAGAAGCGCTATGTGCTAATCAAAGAGAAAATGATCACAATAAATATTTAACGGGTGAATAAGCAAATAATTACTCAAGTAATGTATTTCAAAGGACCCAATACTGTATTTAACTATTTATCCATCAGCAAAACTGACTAATGCAATTGCAAAGCCGATAAGTGACCACTTTTAACGTTGTGTGTGTGAGAGAGAGAGAGAGAGAGAGAGAGAGAGAGAGAGAGTAATGCCATGTGCACTTACAGCAGCTTCAATATTCGCTGGAGACTCGTCGTTCGGACTAGAGAGCATTGAAATGATGCTCAGAACTATACTTTCAACCTGCATTTATGAAAGCACAATAAATTAGCGAAGGCAACATGCACATTGACTAATTTCTACTGATGTAAACAAAAGGTATGGGCTAGGGTATACATCAACAAAAAATTCAGTCATATAGTATTTTAGCTACTGTGTGTGTGTGAGAGAAAGAGACGCGCACGTGCAGAGTCAAACAGTGACATACACTCACACAGAAACAAACCCACACACAGACATACCACAGTATGCACGAATAATTGTATAAGGCCCTGTTTGGTTCCCAGGATTGAGAGGAATTGGAAAGTGATTTAATAATAAAATGGGAAGCACTGTCTAGATATTGGTTTCAGTTCATGGGATCCAAACAGGCCCTAAGAGTTAAACGTAAATAGTATTAGCTGCCCCCCTCGGGGTCTCTGTAAACAAACAAACAATTGTTGCTTTCTTAAAAGCAGAGACCTAGTCTCCCTTAAATAAAAAAACAAACAAACATTTACGTGCCCTAAACAAGAAGGCCCACCGTGTGCACTGGTGTCCATCGTTCGCTTGCAAGCTCATAACCATTGGGATCTTCGCCAGGTGGATGAAGAATTGAAATGCAAACACGTCCATCAGGATAAACTGAGAATTCAATATAAAAATTGTCAGAACTTTGACATGATCAAATATTAGACATGAATATCAGTTAGATTGCGAAGCTTACCATTCGGATGCCACATCTCAGAAGTAAATCTTACTGATGGCGGGCTGTTGGGATAGTTCTGGGGGAAGGTCATTATTGCATTGAAGTAGCCTCCATCACTGCAAAAGTAAAATGTTGACCCTCTTAATTTCATGAAAAACCAGGAAAAATGAAGTGAGATTTTCAAGGTGCTGTTATATTGGATAAGATCACAAAAATTTACTGCAAGTTGGTTGGACATTTGCAAGGAAATAAACTATTAATGCAGGTGGGTAGGACATTTGCAAGAAAACAAACTACAACTGCAAGTGGGTGGGGTATTTGAATCTACCTTCAACATACAGCTAAGTAGTACAACAGATCGATACAAACGTACAAGACACAGACCAAACTCAGAAGCGGTGTGACCACGCGCAAGTGATACAGATCAGCATCAAGACACAGAATCCGCTTGGTTACACCATAGTTCATCAATAAGGGCTGTGGATCAACATCACAACACAGAATTCTGATGTACAAATAGAGACCACGCAATCGGGACTGCAGGCAGACACACAAATTATATAGAATTGGCATCAAAATGCAGAATCGGCTCCATGACACCACAATTCATCAATATATGGGTTGCAGATCGACATCACAGCACGGAATTCCTACAGTATGCACCATGCAAATCAAACAATCTGAACCTGAACTGACTATGCGCACCCATCAAGCATGCAATCTATATCCCAAGAACAATAGTGCAGTGATTATAAGGCAGGCAAAATTCGAACTTACTATAGGGTGTCAGGCGGGCCGATGATGGTGACCTGCCACTCGAAGACGCTGCTATCGTCTACAAGCCCCGCCGAGAACCCATCCACGGGGTTCTTCGCAAGATCTGTGACAAGCAACAAAGAACGTTCGAGAGATCAGGAGCCGATCGCGGCAAATCGGGGCGAAAAAGGAAAGGGAGAACAGGAGGCCGTTCGGATCCGTACCCTTGAGCTGCTTCTGGAGCAGGAGGCTCGCCTGGCTAGCGGTGCCCTCCATGGCAAGGAAGCAGCGATCCTCGACCGGATCGGGGCTAGGGTTTTGGCGATGGGAAGTGGTTCGCCGCCCCCCGGAGGAGCTGCTTTATTTCTGGGGGCGAGAGCAGCTACGGAATCGAGAGGAACAGGTAGAAGGCAACAGGCTGGAGGATTTCTAAACCCTTTACACAAAATAGCTTTATCGGTGAAGTCAAAGCCGGTGAAGAAAAGAAAAAAACTGGTTTTTTTCTGACTTCTAGTTTATTTTAATCCAGACTTATAAAACGGCTTCACGCTACCATGTCTAGATTTACACAAAATAGATAAAGCTGAAGCCGACATAAGCCGTGCCAAAAAGGCCCTAAGAAGCCTGAGAGAGGATTCCGGGTTAGTAAATGATGGCAACCGGATTAGTTTCTACGGCTAAAACATCATGTATTTTTAGTTGTCACTAGTTAGTGCCCGTGCGTTGCTACGAGATAAATAACAATTTATATTAAAAATATACGGATCGCACAATAAGACAACGATACTGTAAAAATTAAATACCATGTTAAAGTGACATTTAATTCAAAAGGCAAAGTTTATGAATTTAACACAGTCACGGAGTGCGCGGCGTCGCAGGCTCACAAACTCTACTTTATAGACCTTTCCGTGATGCGGCTAAGATAATATTTTATATTGGTAGAAAGAAATCTCCGATATTCATTTCTTTGTATATTTTGCGCCTACGACGCCGCGCACTCCGTGACTATGTTAAATTTATAAACTTTGTTTTTTTTGGATTAAATATCACTTTAACGTTGGTATTTAATTTAACAGTATTGTTATCTTATCGTGCGATCCTTATGTTTTTAGTATAAATTGTTAGTTATCCCGTAGCAACACACGGGCACGCTACCTGAAACAATAAGCGAGGACGATGGAACACGTAAGCGTGAAACCAAATAAAATGAGAAAAAAGTTATCCCTTTTGCAAATGCAAAGAGAGAAAGTAATTAAATGTAGGCAGATTTGGCAAGGTTCTCAGAAATGCAAAGATGTTCCTTTTGTCTTAATTCTCTTTCCTTCTGTGTTAATTCTCTTTTCTTTTGCTCGTTGCCATGTATGCCGGTGCATGTAAACATGCAATATGTATATGGATAGCACAATAATTTTTTATTTCCTATTTTGCTGTGATTCCTCTATCACATGACATGCAATATTCAATCAAGAAGAATTATGCATACGGGAGATGTCGTGGGATCGCAGGCGTTGGCAGACGGACGAATCAAAACAAATATCGCACAAAAAATATCCACACTTTGTTCTTTTTAGTTGTAGAAGATTAGTACAAAAGATTTAGTTGTTCCGTAGCAACACACGGGCACACTACCTAAAACAGCAAGCGAGGGCGATGGAACATGTGAGCGTGAAACCAAATGAAAGGAGAAAAAACTGTCTTTTTTGTAAATACAAAGAGGGAAAGTAATTAAATATAGGCAGATTTGGTAAGGTTCTCAGAAATGCAAATAGATTCCTTTTGTCTTAATTCTCTTTCCTTCTATGTTAATTCTCTTTCCTTTTGCTCATTGACATGTATGCTGGTGCATGCAAACATGTAATGTGTATATGGATAGTATAATAATTTTTTACTTCCTATTTTATCATGATTCCTCTATCACATGACATGCAATATTTAATCAAAGAGAATTATGTATGCGGGAGATGTCGTGGGATCGCAGGCGTGGGCAGACGGACGAATCAAAACAAATGTCGCACAAAAAATGTCCACACTTTGTTCTTTTTAGTTGTAGGAGATTAGTATAAAAGATTTAGTTGTCCCATAGCAACGCACGGGCACGCTACCTAAAACAACAAACGAGGGCGATGGAACACATGAGCGTGAAACCAAACGAAAAGAAAAAAAGTTATCCTTTTTGCAAATACAAAGATGGTAAGTAATTAAATATAGGCAGATTTGGCAAGGTTCTCAGAAATGTAAAGAGGTTTCTTTTGTCTTAATTCTCTTTCCTTTTATGTTAATTCTATTTCCTTTTGCTCGTTGCCATGTATGCTGGTGCATGCAAATATGTAATTGGTATATGGATAGCACAATAATTTTCTACTTCCTATTTTGCCATGATTCCTCTATCACATGATAGACTATATTCAATTAAGGAGAATTATGCATGCGGGAGATATCGTGGGATCGCAGGCGTGGATAGACAGACGAACCAAAACAAATGTAGCACAAAAAAATATCCATACTTTGTTCTTTTTAGTTGTAGGAGATTAGTAATTTCCTCACAAAGAAACTTACTTACCATTATTAATTTTGGAGCCCTACAACAAATAATAAGTTTTTGGTGTATTTGTTCAATTTCCTTTTCATACTAGCAAATCGAAATATCTTAGGTTGCGATTGGATGTTGATATTTAGCCCTGGAATCTGGATTTGGCATTGGTACCAGCAAATACCTATTGTTTGGACGGCTTTGGTACTAGGGAACGAAATCAAGCGCCAATGCCACAAAAATATCCCACCAGTCTTGCGCGAGCCCACCCACGATCCGGCTCCGTATTCACCTGAATCGGCTTTTTCCCCTCCCCCGCGCGTACCTCTTCGTCTCCGCACCCACAGAAAACAAAATGCTCCCGCCTGCTAAGGGGAACGAGCGGGAGGTGACCCCAGGAGGCCACTACCGCCGCCGCAGGTACCCTCTCTCAGTCACCTCCCCACCTTCCTGTCGACAGAATATCATCGGCAGTCCTTTGAGGGGTATCCCACGAAAGTAGATTGATCGGCACCGGTACGCATAATTAAGAACAAGAAGGCAACAAAGACACAAGAGTTAGACAGGTTCAGGCCATCAGCACGACGTAATACCCTACTCCCGTGGTCTGTTGGTTTGTATTATCTATCGTATAAAATTGCATGTGTTTTGAGGGGGGGTCCCTGCCCGCCTTATATAGTCTAGGGGGCAGGGTTACAAGTTGGTTAGATCTAGGAGATAACCGATAAGTAATAACAGATTACAGGAATCATGGGATCGAACGTATTCTAACAGATCTCATAGCATCTTTAGGATATCACCCTTGATGCCTTACGGTACACGCCGAGCAGTGCCGTGCACCGTAGGTCTTTGTCTTATGGACTGGACCGCCCCTAGCAGCGTATCCCATGTCGTACCCCCCATAGCTAGTCCCCGAGCGCCTTGTTTCCGCTGTACAACGCCGTCTTGAGCTTGTCCAAGCAGGTGTAAACAAAGCCAAGCAGTCAGACTCATAGTCCGACCACTCTAATAAGTCACCGAGCAGTTGTGGACCGTCGCCGAGCAGAGTATCCTAAGTAAGGCTTGCCAGAAGGATGTAAGGAGCTCAAGTTTAAAATTGAAAATTTTCTCGTTGTGAACCAAGTGTGCCCACTTAGAGTCCGACCATGAGAAAGGGAGATAATCTTCTTCAACTTCAGGAGGCACGGAGTCTTCTAGATTAAAGAAAACACACTCACCGCAAGGTGAAGTGTGCCCACTTAGTCCCCGAGCCTGGTAGTAGGTGACGTAGTCATGTGATGCCAGGGTCTAGAAAGTAGAAGAAAGGCAGAAGACCAGCTGAGTAGGCAACTAGTCCCTAGGCTAAGCCCTAAAATGAAAAGCGCATATTCACCGCAAGGTGAAGTATGCCCACTTAGTCCCTGAGCCTGATAGTAGGTAACGTGGTCATATGGTGCTAGGGTCAGAAACAATAGTAACCAGAAGAAGTCCCTAGTGTGGTGAGAGACCGAGTCATAATGATGACGTAGTCCCCGAGCCACAAGTGGAAATCTCGAATAAGTCAAGAAGTACCGATTACTCAAATCATGGAGAAAAAAACCAGAGTAATGGATGTACAATAGAAAGTACTGAGCCTTGATGGTATTGTGGAGAAGTCAGCGAATATTCGGTGTGTAGTACCAAGTTGCATCAAAGAATGGGCGATATGGGCCGTAGTTGCATGAAAGCCCAGATTACGGCCCACCACGCCGCTTTGGGGAATTCGGAAGGGAGCAAATCAATATGGTGTGGTTTCCCAAAAACACTTGAATGCAAAAAGTGGGTACAATTTCTTTATAACTGCATCGCTGCACTCCGCGCTCCCACCTTTGCGACTTTGCCACTTCATCTTCCTCTTTAGCCTCGCGCTCCGCCGCTAGGGCTAAAAAGCTTGCGAAAAAAGGCCAGTTTCGATCCAGATCTGAGGGATGGCGCCGAAGAGGAGAGGTGGTAACCCAAAGAAGGTCACCATCGGGGCGAGCCGTGACAACGAATGGGTGCTGTCACTCATGGGGGAGACAGAGCTTAACGAGATGGTGGAGGCGGGCGTTCTTCCTGACCGTATCACCACCGGATGGCGTCCGGACGACGGTGAACCCTATCCGATGCCACACACCGATGAGCTTGTTGTGTTTGAAGATTATTTCTAGTGTGGATTAGGACTTTCGGTACATCCTTTCTTGCTGGATCTGTTGGAGTATTGGTGTTGGGTTTATAAACCCGGGGTCTCTCATAGATCGGCCTCCCAACAAAGGTTTGGCCCAAGTAGACAAGCGCACAACTCATGGGCCGGCCTAAGTACCTAAATGATAGGCCAAAGGGGCGATCGAATCTCTGACCAGGAGGCCTGGCTGAGGAAGAATAGCGCTCGCTTTTCGATTCTGCCCACCTCTTCGACTGGAGCACTCGCTTCGGTCTCCAGCCCACCTTCGGATGGCCTCTCCGACCAGAAGGCGTGGCTAAAGCACTACTTCCGACTCTGACCCATGTCTCCGACTAGGGATGTGCTAAACCCCTGCTCATGGATCTTCTCCGACTGGCATGATCAGAGCCGACTAGGATCATCCGACCGGGGACGCCCGCTCTAAAATCAGAAATAAAAAAGTAGGAGAGCAAAGGGGGGAAAGAACACGAAGTAAAGAAAGAGGAGCATACCAGTTTGGACACCATCGAGGCATTGAGAGGTATGGGCTTGCCATTGACCTTCTCTTTGGGCTTCAGCTACAGCACCTAGTCGAGGTGACTCCAGACCTCGCCATCCGACAGCTCCTCTAGCGACGCACAATCAGGGTCCGATGGGCCGCCGTACCTCTACATTGGTCGTGACCACTCCGCCAACAGAGCAACCCGGTGGTGGTAGAGGTGTGGAACACCCGCACCCCATCAAGGCCATGCCGCACGAGGTTCCGGAGCTCCTCATCAATGATCTTCACCTTCTTCTTCTCTCGATGGGAATAGCCCCATGACCAACTATCCTGCTTCTCTGGCCTCCCGCCGGTGAACGCTGGAAATGATGCCTCTGTTGGATTCCTGATATAAAACCACTCCCCGTGCCACCCCTGGTTGGAGTCATAGGGGATGTACATGGGATACGAGCCTCCCACGCTCAGTTTCCTCTATAGGGCGACACCCCCCACCATTGCGACCTCAGGTGGATTCCCCACCGGCAAAGCTCACCCAAAGAATAGCCACCGGAAGAAGTCCGTGTGTGGGTCCATCCCGAGGAAGGCCTCGTAGACGGTGACAAAGCCAGCGATGTGTAGCACCCCCATCGAATTGAGGTATTGCAGCTCTAGACCCCACTCATTGAGGAGTCCACGCAGGAACCAGTGTGCGGGGTATCCCAACCTGCGCTCATGGAAGGCGAGAAAGAAAACCACCTCACTAGGCCAAGGTTGCGGAAACTCCTCCCTCCCGAGAACCCTCTAGTGCGCCACCTCCTTCAGCGGTAGAAACCCCTTCACGGCAAAAGCCTTCAACACTGACTCCCTCATAGTGGATGACCTCCAGTCCAACATCTCGCTCCGGGTTCGTGAAAGGATTTGTGAGTTTTTTCCTCTCCCTTGCTCTCTCACTTTTCTTTCCTAGGAACCGCCGTGGCTCTCAAAGACGCTCTCGACAAGAAGGAAAATGAGACGAGGCGACAGATGGGGAATAGGTGAAAGAATGGGGCAAAGACCTTCTCCCTTCTCCTACTTAAGGAAAAGGGCACAACAGTTGGGGAAGGCGTGTCGATCGGGAAAGTCAAAACGACAGAGCAAACTCTTTCCCATTTAATCTAGATGGGACGCACCCTAACCGATGAGACGCGTCCTGCCCGACAGAACGATGCCTGATCAGACAGGACGTGGCCTGGGCATGGCCCACCACTACCGCACGCCAACCACTACCGCACGCCAGACACAAGAACCAAAGTGCCACCACACACGGGTAGCTCTCCGCATCCCCAGGCGGGACTTAGAAAACCCCAAAACAGGATCTCCGCCAGGGGAGACCATCGGGTTTCCTAAGGTCAATTGAATGACTCAAGATAACACCAAGAGATAGGTAAGGAGTGAAGGGATGCCCCATGTAGGCCATGTCGACTTTGTCATAAACGACGAGCACAGGTCCTAGATGGACATTTCCGATTGGAGCTCTTCAAACCCCATCACTCGAGTCATCAAGGTAACACTACTGACCCCCGCTATTTCCTTATAATCATTTCATACATCCATACACACATTCATTCCATACGTCCATGCCCCTCGGATGATTTGGGCCCTGAACCACCCTGGGGCTTAGGAACTAAGCCATCGCACATGCAGCGAAATGAATCACAACGCTCCGTGTTGCGTTATGAAGCGGCAGTTGCCTCATTCGACATGAGCAACGACCGACCGGGGTTCGAAGGCTGGCCCATGGAGGGCTTAAGGCCGCCCCATGTCAAACAGAGCTAGGGGAGAAAACACAGATGAGCCCCGTGTAGCCCTCGCCCAGTCTGTCCCAAAGCAGACAGGGTCATCTCAACCTTCTTATTCGATCCTAAACCTCTACCAAGCCCACAGAATCTCCATCGAGGGGAGGCCATCAGGCCATCTGGGTCAGTCTCTAGAATGACCTAGGCACCTATCGGGTTATAGGTAAAGGAGCAGTGGAATGTCATAAGAGGGCTATGCCAACCTCATCATGAACGACGGACCTAGATTCCACTCGATCAATACCCATTAGCGAGCTCACCGAGCGCGTCACTCGAGCCCGAGCGATCGGGACAAGGGACAAAACTTAGCCCTTCTGGTTGTGAGAAATCGAGGATGGGGTAATGCACACAACTCAAAACCAACCCCTACCAAAAGCCCAACAGGGCTCGGGGGCTCAAGGCACACCAAAAATCTAGGTTTGCGACCCCAAACACACCCCATCCACTCGACTATGCTTTGACTGCATACCAAATGCCTAGGTCTGTGACCCTAAACTCACCCCATCCCTCGGCTATGCTTCGACTACACACCAAACACCTGGGTCTGCGACCCCAAACTCGCCCCATCAGGATCCACAAGCTCTGGCTCGCTCGATCCCTAAACTAACTAACTACCTCGGCTGTGTGGGCTACACCAAGGCTAGGATCCATGACTCCAACTCACTCAATCCCACGACGCGCATCGATGCTAGGACCCACGAGCTCTGTCTCGTCCAATCCCTAAACTAACTGTCTCGACCGATCCCACGGCGTGCACCGACACCAGGATCCATGAGCTCTACCTCGCCCAATCCCAAAACTACAACGCCTCAGCTACGCAACGATGCCTTGGTTGATGACTCCGTCTCGACTAAAAAACACGCACACATGCCTACTAAAAAAAATCCTAGACGATTGTGTCTGAATCGCCCGGGGGCTCGGGGGCTACACCTGAGGGTGCGCTCATGCGCACCCACCGACAAAAACAAAACTTCCCCGCTGGAAACACGAAAACCCCCCCAGATGATTTTGCCCCAATTGCTCAGGGGCACAAGGGCAACACCCGCGGGTGCGCTCACGCGCACCCACCGTCAAGACAAAAATCACCCAGACGATTCTACTCGAATCGCCTAGGGGCTCGGGGGCTCCTGTTGGGTTCATAAACCCAGGGTCCCTCACGAACCGGCCTCCCAACAAAGGTTCGGCCCAAGCAGACAACCATAAAACTCATGGGCCAGCCCAAGTACCTAAATGACAGGCCAAAGGGGCGATCGAATCTCCAACCGGGAGGCCTGACCGAGGAAGAACAGTGCCCACTTTTCAATTCTAGCCCACCTCTCTGATTGGAGCACTCGCTTCGGTCTCTAGCCCGCCTCTAGACGGCCTCTCTGATCGAAAGGCCTGGCCAAAGCACTACTTTCAACTCTGACCCGCGTCTCCAACTGGGGATGTGGCAAACCCCTGTTCACTGCTCTTCTCCGACTGGCACAATTAGAGCCAACTGGGACCATCCGACCGAGGACACCCGCTCTGAAAGGACCAGGGAACGAACAGAGAAAGCAAGATAGGGTGCATAAGTCAAACCACGAAACCAGGGACCGTACCCTGTAAACCTATAGAAACAGTACTCTGTAACCTCCCTAGCACAATAGAGCCCAAATAATGTTGTAGGCACCGATATTTTCCCTATAGTATTGTGGGCGCCATTAACTCCCATACGGTAAGGCTCCCCCATATGTCTCTGGGCATCAACAGTATTGTGGGTGCCGGCACTTACCGTACCGAGTGAACATGGTAAAACTCCCCACATGTCTCTGGGCATCAACAGTATAGCAGGTACCAACATCCGCCATACCAAACAAGATGATGCAACGTCCCACATGCATCTGACATCCAACAGTGTTGTGGGCACCTACCATCATCCTATACCCGCTGGCATGGGCAACAAGGCTTAGAAGCATACGTACTCTCTCCCTCTCACTTGTAAGGCCATCCCCTTCATCTATAAAAGGGGATGCTCTCTCTCCCAACAAGGAGGTTAATTCAAGTGATTCTAGATTCATTAGATCAATCAGGTTCATTAGCACACAACAGCAGAACCACCGGGTTCAAACCACGAGCATATGCTCAAACAATTAGCTCATAGCGGTGATCTTGTCACTCTCAACCCTTCCGACCAAAGTTCGACTGGACCTCTTGTACCCCCATCTTTCTCCTTCTTGTTTGTAAACCCACTACAAACTTCGAGCACCTTGGCTCAGGAATAAAGTCACCGACCGACTTAAACTAGACATAGGGTACATTGCCTGAACCAGTATAAACCCTATGTCATTGAGTGTTAGGCCACCTCCGATCACAACATACGGCAAAACTACAAATATTTACTTGTTGGTCACTTTCTGCATTGACAATTGGGGAGTGAGCTTGTGTAATCTTCACCCAAACACTATTTTGCACATTTCCATGTTTATCCACTTCTGTGAGGTCTATCTTGGCATTCTTCCCCATTTCAATCTCTTTCGACACCTTTTCTGGCTGAAGAAGAAAGGAGGAGGCGGTTCCAAAGTGGTCGGCGGTGTGTATCTATAGCTCCATGATGGGATAGCAGGCGAATACATTACTGTGCCACTGAATACCTCGTTGAAGGGGTGAAATGCCAGGTGGTTCTACATGAAGCAGAATCAGCATGCCATCTGATGTGATGTCGACCAGATTCTGGAGAATCAGAGGAGCTAGTCATAGAAATCGACCAGTGCTGATATGGAGCTTATGAAGGAGCTCCTTGAGCTAATAAGGGGTATGAAGATGAATGGAGTGGTGGTGGTGGTGAGCTTCATAGTGTGCCGCATCTAGCCCTGTAAGGAGAGGGCTCATCCAGGCTTTGACTTCAAGGGAGATACTGATGTCACTTGGGAGAGGATGGAGAGACTGACAAAGGAGGTTGTGCTATGCTGGGCTGCTAAACTATTCGCTCCAAACATGCCGTTCACTGTGCTAGGGCAGCTGAAAGCCTTTAACTACATGAACTCACCTCCTCATGTAAAAATCTTGACTGTTGTTCCTGGTGTTTTTTATCCTGTGCCAGCACCGAGCAGTGGACTGATTTGCTTGTGGAAAGATCCATTTGCAGGAACGGGTGGCATACTTCTCGGGTGTGCCAAGGAGCGATTGGCCAAAGGCAGTGGATGCCAGGCCGACCACTCAACAAGAGGAAAGTGTCATCAGCGCCTCATCCGAATCTGGAGGCAGAGGTGCTAGTTAGAAGGAGAGTCCCCCCGGTATTAGAGAAGGTTCAAGGGAAAATGGCAGCGATTGATGAGCCAGCCTAAAAGAAGAGAAGAACGGTGGATGTAGCTCCCCGCAAGCCGGGTGACATCTCACTTGGTGGTGATCGGACCACTTGGATGCAGAGCATGGTGATATCTGAGTGGTCGGATGATGATGAGGCTCCAGTAGCTCCCCCTCCGAGCACTAAAGCATCATCGCACAACATGTGCGTGGAGGTGCAACCAGAGGGAGGGGAAGGAGTCCCCGAGCAGCAAGTGGAGAAAACACCAACAGCGGGGGCTGCAAGACCTCCAGCCCAGGCCACGTGGATTGACCCTAGAGCAGTGCCTGGGTGATCGAGGATGCAGCACTAGTTCAGAACCATCTACCGGGAAGATGATGTGTAAGTATCTTTGCCTTGGGATCAGTAGCTTTCCGATTTTTATAGTTGTGGTGATCGTTGAGCTCAACTAATGTAGAATGGGGTGCGTAGAGGACCTGAATCCTTCAGGCCATACTTGCAAGCAGCCGGGGGCTAGTCCTCGGGAGGAGACATTATGGACAGACTCCGTCCTAGAGTCCCTAGGCATTCGTCGGTCTATGGAGGAGCCGACCACCGCTGCTGATGGAGTTAGTGGCGGAGAGCGATTGGCAACGATGATGGGCGATTCAGTGGAGATGCCAGGAGCAATGGTAGGAGTCACCAAGTCTTCGGAGGCAGGAGTGGGAGCTACCGATGTCATGCTAGAATCGGTGGCACAGAGGCCAACAATGTTAGTGGAGCAAGCGGCGTGCCTTGAGATGCCGTAGGGTGTGGTCGGTCATTGTGTGCAACCATCGAGCCCCCAGGCAGCGCCACTGGCTGTGGAGGAAGAGGACGAGGTCGAGGAGATTGAACGTGAAGGATCACGACCTCAAGCTGTCCGTATCCTCCACAAGTGAGGTGATGAAGTTTTGGTCATGGAAGAGGACACCACTAGGGAGATGAAGAGGCTACTGTCCACCCTTTCCATGGCTATGAAGCAAATTGAGGTTAGTGTTGCATCAGCGGTGTCCGTCTTTGGCGTTGGAGAATATGGTCCTTTATAATATTGGTGCTTTGTAGGGCATAGCGCGAACTACTATATAATGGCAGCAGTTGATCAAGAGGATGGAGCCCCTTACCGAGGAGAACGAGAAGCTGAAGGAGGTGGTGAAACTGATGGAGAAGAACGTCCAGAGGGCCTAGCGTGAAAGGGACCTTGCTGATTCAAAAAAAGAGGGACCTGGAGTATCAAAAGGGCACCTTATCCGAGCAATTGAAGATCATCTCTAAGCAGCTGGAGCGCACCTCTAAGCAGCTGAAAAGCATCTCCAAGCAACTAGAGTGCACCTCTGAGCAGCTGAGAAGTGTCTCCAACTAGAAGAAAGGTACTACAGATCGATGAATTTGTTCTACATTGCCAAACAATCTTAATGTTGCTATTGACCATTACATTTGTAGAGCGAGATGCAGAGCTCGCCTGGTTGCATCAAGTCATTGGCCAACTCCAAGAGGAGAAGGAGAAGGCATCTGGGTGAGCGAAGAAACTGGCCGAGGATCTAGAAGGTGAGTAGTTCATGGTCGAAGTTGTTGCTGAAGTGATTTCTTTATTTGATGGATACTTTTGGTGTCTGTAGAATACCGTCGAAGGACCAAGGTATAGTTTGACATGCTGGAGCTAGATGCCAGAACCTAGAGGGGGAAACTTGATGCCATGGTGGCCAAAGTTAGGCCGGTGCTGGACTATATCGACATGGAGGTGGCTCCTCAGCCTAACAACAGGCCACCCTATTTAGATGCCATCATTGATAGCTGCAAGGCAGCTTGGGAGAACTTCAAAAGCTTCAACCGAGATGTCAATGTCTCCATCGTGATGCATGCCCTGGTGGTGGTCCGGTCCCACTACCCTTTGATCAATCTTCAGGCGATAGGGGCTGGATTCGCCAAAGGGATGGGTGCGATGAAGCAGGAGCAGATGAAGGATGAGGTGGAGAGCACGGTGAAGAAGCTAGCCGACAACGTTGATCTGTTTGATGAGGTAGACGGTGATAGCCAAGCCTAATAGCCTGAGTGGAGAGGGACCTGTATTGAACAACTAGAGAGGAGAGTTAAATGCGCGGGGGCATAAACAAACATTCATGTATTTGTATAAATGTTGTAAGTTGACGTTGTATGCATGTTTGTGCGGCTTGCTAGCACTTTTGATGAAAAATAGATGTATTGTTAACCCTAATGCATTTATACATGGTATAAGTAGTGTCCGAGAAGTCAGTTCATTACTGAGCTCTTGGCCTTGGCTAGCCCAAATTCCATAACATTGAGCGCTAGAGCCTGTGCACATGTAGGAGGAACAGACATGACCGAGGAACCACAGCTGACCACCCATAACGCAGAGCACTAGAGTCCATGGCACGTGTAGGGAGAGATCGAAGGTAGGGTTTTCTCCAAAGAACATAGAGCGGAACATGTGCTGCTTGATGGTTGGTGAAATATCTTAGAGATATTTTAGTATGGAGAAATGAGGTGGGGCATTTATGGAGATCACGTATAATTGTTGGAGTTTGTTAAGGAGTAGCTCGAAGCTTGTAATCGTAAGTGGAGATTAAACTAGAGTGGAGAAATAATGGAGACAAATTATGGCGACAAAAACTTCATTCATTATGGAGTGGAGAGTACATATCTGGAGCGTTTCAAGGATAGAAACGTATAAGTTGCTCGATGTGCCATGAATTGGGGATATCGATTCCCTCCATGTCACATAGCCGGTAAGACCCTGGTCAGGTAACCTCTTTGACCATGTAAAGCCCTTCCCAAGGGGAGGAGAGCTTGTGCATCCCTTCGGTTTTCTGCTTTCTACGGAGAACGAGGTCGCCGACAGCAAATGAACGACCTTTGATATTGCGATTGTAGTATCTTCGTAGGCCTTCTAGGCATTTGGCTGTGCGGATACAAGTGATTAGGCATTCTTCTTTAGCCATGTCGACATCTTCTGTTCGAACAGCTATGGCTTGCTCTTCATTATAATGTCATACTCTTGGTGCTCGAAAGGCAATGTACACGGGAAGTATGGCCTTTGAGCCATAGACCAAAAAATATGAAGAGACACTGGTGTTGCGACTAGCTTGAGTGTGCAGTCCTCAGACCATAGCTAGGAGCTCTTTGAGCCATCTGCCCAGGTGCTTTTCCTCTTTCTGGTATAGTCTCTTTTTTAGGGCATCGAGGATCATGCCGTTCGCCCATTCGACCTAGCCGTTGGCTCTAGGATGGGCAACAGAGACGTATTTGACTGAGATGCATCGGTCTTCATAGAAGTCCCAAAAATGGTGACCAGTGAATGTAGTTCTGAGGTCGGTGATAATGCTATTTGGGATACCAAATCTATGGATGATATCTTCGAAGAGCTCGACTACCTTCTTTGCAGTGGCCAAAACAAGTGGCTTGTATTCGATCCACTTGGAGAACTTGTCAATGGCGACATACACGTACCAAAAACCACCTGGCACGGGCTTGAAAGGCACGATCATGTCGAGTCCCCAGCATGCAAAAGGCCAAGAAGCTAGGATGGTCTGCAATTCCTGCGCCAGCATGTATATTTGCTTGGTGAAAAATTGACATCCTTCACAACATCGGACAAGGTCTTCTATGTCAGAGATGGCCGTGGGCTAGTAAAAACTAGCTCAAAAAGCTTTGCCGACCAGGTTTTTGGAGGTCGCTTGGTTGCCATAGGAGCTAGAGTGTTTTTCAAGGAGTAGTTTTACACCCTCTTCTCAGGTGATGTATTTCTGCAGTATCCCTTGGCGCTTTTCCTCATCAAGTTCTCGTCTACCAGCATGTAATGCTTGCTGCAATGGATGAGGCATCTAGTTTCAGTCTTATTGGCGGATACGTTGACGCTGGTGAGGTACTTAATGAACTATTCCCTCCAATCTATGACCGGTGAAGGTACTACAAGTACCAGCTGCTTGGCGGGGGGGGGATTTCTTGAACTTTCTTCTCTTCCTTAATAGATGGCGTAAGGTCTTGAACGAAGACCCCCAGTAGAATCATGACATGAGAAGAGCCTATCTTAGATAGGTGGTCGGTGAGCTGATTTTGATCTCGTACAACATGGTGGTACTCGATACCGTAGAACTTTCCTTCGAGTTTCCTAATCTCGGCATAGTATGCGTCCATCTTCTCACTGGAGCAGGACCAATCTTTGTTGACTTGGTTGATGACCAGCACGGAGTCTCCATATACCATGATGCATTTGATGTCGAGCTCGATGGCTATACGTAGTCCGTGGAGACATGCTTCATACTCCGTGGCGTTGTTGGAAGCTAGAAAATGAATTCAGAGGACGTAACAGAGCTTGTCCTTAGTTGGAGTAATGAATAAAATGCTAGCACCAGCACCGCTGATGTTGAGGGCGCCATCAAAATACATCACCTAGTGCTTGGGGCAAGCAGTGAGGATGAGCTCTTGGATCTTGGTCCACTCAGCGATGAAGTCAGCCAGCGCCTATGACTTAATGGTAGGCCTACTTCTGAATTCTATAGAATAAGTGCTGAGCTGGATTGCCCACTTGATGATGTGGCCATTGGCCTCTTTGTTATGGAGAATGTCCCCTAGAGGGAACTCGGTAACCATGGCAATCTTGTAGTACTCGAAGTAATGGCGGAGCTTGCGCGACGTGATCAGATTGGTGTATAATAGCTTTTGAACTTGAGGGTTGAAAGGGTCGAGATGGCGACTAGAGGGGGGGTGAATAGTCTTTTCTAAAACTTAATCTCGTCGGCTAACCGAAACAAGTGCGGAATTATAACTATCAGTCTAGCCAAGACTACATCCCTCTATCTATATTCACTAGCACCTTTCAAAGATACTAATTAGCAACAAAGGTGCCGGGCTCGATAGAGCTCCCCTAACTAATTCTAGAAGCAAGGTTACACAAACCTATGCCACTAGTACTTTAAGCGACAAGGGAGTTCCTACACATGCTAGTAAGCAAAAGCACAAAGCCAACTAAGCTCACTAGCAATGCTCAATAAAAAGGCAACCAATGCCAAATTAGAGAGCGCAATTACTTAGCTACACAAACTAAGCAATGTGACTAACAAGGTTACGCAAACCAAATTAGCCACGCAAGGGAGCTACTTCTATGCTACACAAGCAAGAAGGTAACTAGTAAGCTACACAAGCTAACTAATTACAAGAGCAACTACACAAGCTTAATATATATAAAAGTAATTGCAAGCTTATGTAATGGGGATGTAAACCAATGGGAAGAACAAGGTTGACATGATGATTTTTCTCCCGAGGTTCACGTGTTTGCTAACATGCTAGTCCCCGTTGTGTCGACCGCTCACTTGGTGGTTCGGCGGCTAATTAGCATCACCCACTAAGCCCGCACGTCGGGCACCGCAAGAACCTACCCCAAAGGTGAGGGTAGCTCAATGACACGCTTTACTAAAGTTGCTCTTCGTGACTCCTACAGGGCGAGCACAATGCTCCTCATAAGCTCTTCTCTGGAGCACCGCACAAGCTTCTTGCGGGCTTCGACGGAGACCACCACCAAGCCGTCTAGGAGGTGGCAACCTCCAAGAGTAACAAGCACCACCGGCTTGCAACTCGATCACCTAGTGCCACTTGATGCAACCTCACAATGCAATCGCACTAGAATCACTCACTCACGCAATCGGATGATCACTATCCAGTATGTGTGAGATGGAGGGCTCCTAAGCACTCTCAAGCACGGACACAAAGTCCCCCAAGGTGCTCAGCTCCAGCCATGGCCGAAGGCCACTTCTATTTATAGCCCCAAGGGCTAAACTAGCCGTTACCTCTTCACTAGGCAACTGTTGGGTCGACCGGACGCTCCAGTCGTGTTGACCGAATGCTGAACCTCAGCGTCCAGTCGCCCGATGATAGCCACGTGTCACCTACGTTCAACGGCATTCTTCTGATCTCAATGGTCATCTTCTAACCGGACGTAGCAGCTTCAACTAATCGGACGGTGTACCCTTAGTGTCTGGTCGTTTACAGTAAGGTACCGACCCCGACCGGACGCATCTGGTCGGACGTGATCAGACGCAGCCCCAGCATTTGGTCACTCTCCAGCGACACTGCTTCGTCCGACAATAGGACCGGACACTGCCTCCAGCGTCTAGTCACTTTTAGAGCTAGCATCCGGTCGACAGACTGACGCTGCACGCTGACTGCCACTACTAACCGGACGCTGAGCCTCAGCGTCCGGTCACTGCGTGACTAGAGTCCAGTCCACTCTATGGGACCTTTCTCATCTCTGTTTCTTCATCGAGTTGATCCACATCAACTCCAATTTCATATCCTTTGTAAATGTGCCAACACCACCAAGTGTACACCACCATGTGTATGTGTGTTAGCTTTTCACAATCATTTCCTAAAGGGTTAGCCACTCAACTTGTCATGCCACTCAATCCTAACGACGATGCAAAGTTAGATCACTCGAGTGGCACTTAGATGATCGATATGCAAACAAGTTTGCCCCTCTTGATAGTACGACCATTTATCCTAAACCCGGTCATCAACTTCTCTACACACCTATGACCGGTGAAATGAAATGCCCTAGGTTATACCTTTGCCTTGCGCATTCCATTCCATCTCCTCCAATGTTGATGCAACACATGCACCAACATGATTAATAATGATATGATCCACTTCATATCATCATGTGACCATATTGGTTCATTGATCTTGACTTCACTTGCTCTTCACCATTGCCATAGTCATCGGCGCCAAGTCTTGCTCAAGCTTCACCGCCACGCGGTCCATCACTCCAAAGCCTTCGACTTGCCCTTCACGCTTGCAACCAGTCCATCAAGCCAAGTCTTGTCTTGATCTTCTCCACCTTGATCACATGACTCAATGTCATGTCTCATGTGCATTTAAGCTCCTTCATCATCACATGTGTGAGCTTTGTAACATCTCCAAGCTATTTTCACCTTCATGGCATATGTTGCTCATACACATGTACCTGTGGACTAATCACCTGTGTATCTCACATAAACACAATTAGTCCACCTAAGTTGTCACTCAATTACCAAAACCAAATAAGGACCTTTCAATCTCCCCCTTTTTGGTAATTGATGACAACTCTACAAAGATATGGAAATTAAGCTCTTTTGGATTCATGTTGCTTGCCCAAGCAATTTTACCATGTGAAAATGATTTTGGACAAGTACCACAAACCCGAAATGGTAGTATTAGCTCCCCCTACATATGTGCTAAAGTGTTTGATTTGAAGCTCGCACATATGCATAGATTAAAATTGTGGGAGAGTAATTACTACAAAATGATGCTAAGGTGTATGGAATAAACCTTTGAAGCGTGTACCAATTAGAGTTGCACATTTAAGTTCATCCTTAGCACCATGGTTAGCTAGATATCACTTGGAAATAAAAGCACTAGATACCTTGTGAGATCAACATTAAAAGTAAGGTACTAGCATTACTTGAAAAGCATACCAAGTGTCTAGCTATCATCCCATGCATGCTAGTTATCAAATCATCATTCAAGTTTTACAACTAGCATACACCACACAAGCATGTATATTGAATTTGAAAGCTTATGCAATGCAATGCAAGCAAGCACATGAATATGCACATATCAAATGCAATCAATCAAAGTTCATGAGCTTGCTCCCCCTACTTGTGTGCTTCTCTTGTCCAAGAATTTTGATCCATCTCTTTGAATTTTGATCCATCTCTTTTCTTCAATGTTGCTCCCTCTTTGTCCATGTCCATGTCCAACCTCTACTTCTTTGAGCTTTTATATCTTATCTCTCCCCCTTGTATAATCTCAATCTCAAAGCTTTCATATCTTTGTACAATCTCTCCCCCTTTGTCATCAATTTCCATAAAAGGTGTGCTTCTCATTGATGCAAAGGTATGCATTTGGGGTAGATGGTTGAGGCTTGAATCTTGCATTTTTTATGGACATCATTTGATTGGTGGAATGACACCACTTGAAGATACCACTTATATCTTGTGTAGGGCTTCTTGAGATACCACACATAGGATCTTTGATCTTGATATCAATTTGTGGTACACCTCCCCCTATGTGATAGCATGGGTCATCCATTTGATACACTTGAGCTCTTGTAGGTGAGGGATGCATTCTTTATTTGATGATCACTTAAAGTTGATATTATGTGTAGATGTGATATTACTTGAAAGAATCTTCTAGTATGGAACCACTTGTTGGATTTTTCAATAAAAACCATTTCTTGAACATTTGCTATCTTCATGAGTACCACTTATAGGATATCACTTGTGAGTTGATCTAGACATCATTTGTAGATTCTTGATAAAATACTTGAGTCTAGGTACCATTTGAAACAAACAAACTAGATATCCATTTGCATTATTGTCTTATGCTTGTACTCTTATCACTACCATGAGTTTCTATGGTTAACTTGAACTAAATTGATTTACCTAAGCTTTCAAGTCCGGTTTGAACCAATGACAAGCTTCTTCACACCTCTTGCAAGGGTTATCTTGCCAATGTTGTACTTGTCACTTGTTAGCAATCCAAATTAGATCAAGTACTTGGGATCGCTCATGAATAAATTCATATACTAACCACTAGATCAAGTAATAATTCAAGCAATAGTGGTAGGTTATGAATTTAAACATTTCATTTGTTATGCATGATCCTATGAAGCATGTACTATATGCACTAACCGCATACTAGTAAGGGATGAAATGATCATGCACATTATAATGATGCATTTGCTATGTTGGAGTAGAGGGTAGTCACATAGATTCTAATTCATTACTCTAATAGCAATATGAAGTCCAATTATAAGCTTGGTGAAAACCAATAGATACGATGCTGAATTCCATTCTTCACCCATATGAAATGAATACCACTTATGATCAAGTGCACTTTCTTGTTGTGGTTGGCTTGCTTTATCTTTTGATCTTTGCTTGTATGAGAGTATCAATTTGAGAATACCACTTGAAATATCATGACTAGCTCTCTTTTGGGTGTTGCTTGCTTTTCTTGATCAACCCTTTTGATTGCTTCAACTAAGCATCTCAGATGTTCCTCGGATCACCACTTCTATGTTAGCCTTCCAAGTACCACACTTGGTTCACCTACACATAGGCGGCAAGCTCCTACACTAGGGAGAAGTGACATCTCTCCAAGAATCATTCTTGATACTCACTTGAAATGACTTGATTGATTGATCCAAGTAATGGACTTAACTTGGTGAGTAACCTTGATTCCTTCTTTAAGTCATTTTCTTTCTTCTTGTTTAAGTCTTTTTCTTTCTACCAAATGATTTCCAATAGTCACTAGAACTTAAACTTCAACTTTATCTTGAGTTTGATCTTGATCTTTCAATTTGAGTACCAAATGTGTGCAAAGTACACTCCACAATCAAATAGCCTTGTACTCTTTGCTTGTCATGCTTCTAGATCATCTCAAAACCAAACTTAGGTTCCTCAAACACTTGTAAACATGTTTTCAACTTGAAGACCTTTCAATCAAAGTGACTCTAGATCAATCCAATATTTGTCACTTTTCTGACAGATTTTGTACCCCTCAAAGAAATAAGCATATCTCCCAAAGTACAAATCCAAATACCACTAAATTTGGTGGAGGTGTGCAATACTAAGTTACCTAGAAGCTGTAAAAATTTTAGCTTCATTTGACTTCTAAATTACTACCAGATTTCAATTCTTCCACCACTGCTACATGCTGAAAACAGCTGCACTATAGTTGACAAGATCCACTCCAAAACCGAAGCATTTCTTATCTAATTCTCATGAAAATTGTACAGAATCTTATACCATAAGTCTAGAGCATGTACACCAATTTTTATGCCAATCCAATAAGTGTTGATTACTCAAACATGGCTAAGATCACAGTTAGCTCAGATTCTCAATTATAGGACAGATTTTAATAATTGAGCTATACTTCATTAAATATGAATCAAACTTGAAACTAACTTGTTTGAATACTTCCATAAGACATATATCCATTCAATCATCTCATAGCAAGCAACATTGCATATTTATCTAATTCAATCCACTCATATGCACCCAAACGAAATGATCAACAAGAGATGTACCTTGGTTAGCTCATGATCATCCAACTAGCAAGCTTCAACTCAATTATTTGCAAGTCATCAAATATATCCAATGAATCACTAACAACTTGAATTATAGCACTTGTATATTGATAGCACATTTGGACTTCACTCAATTTGTCATGGCATTGGGATAATGGTCATCACTTTATCAACACTTGGCTCAACTATATGATCAACAAAGTGAATGTTTTTTGAACCAAGCCTCCAATGCCGATGGTACCTACAAACAATCATCCACTTTTTGATGGTACCCAAACAAGTTTGGGTCCTCTTAAGTTAGGAGCAACATACTTAGGCAACGCCTTAGTATGAGTAGCGGGATGTTTTGCAATAGCAACCATAGAGGTACCATTACCATCCTTTCTAAGCATATTATTATCAACAATTGAAATAGGCTTAGAAATGTCACCTAGGGGACATGAATGTGCCATGTGTCTCCTTTCCCGGCATGAGTAGCACTTTCTCTTTGCTTGAGCCTTCTCTTCTTTGCTCATGTGGTGCTTCTCATTGCCTTGCCTCTCATGGATTGCTTGAGCCTTCTTCTCAAGCTTGGTAGGACACTTAGATGCAAAGTGTCCCACACTTCCACACTTGAAGCACTTGATGTGAGCATAATCTTTCTTCTCATCTTCATTCTTGCTTATCATCTTGGCATCTTGAGTTTGCATTGGATGCCTTGCCTTTCCACCTCTTCTTGTTTTCTTCTTCTTCATCCTCAAATCACCACCATCTTCATGGTTGATCTTGATTTGCTCTTGGGGTGTCTTCTTTTGCTCAACTTGTGGCTTTGGTTGAGGCTCTTCTAGTTGCTTCACCAATTGCTTGGTTGGGCACATAGAGGTAAGATGACCCCAAGTGCGGCACTTGAAGCACTTCACATGCCTTAGCCTCTCTTCTTCTTTCTTCAACTTGAGCTTTTCTTCATTGGGACAACTATTTGCAAGATGTCCCACTTCATGGCACATGAAGCACATGAAATGAGAGAGCTTCTCTTGTTCTTGCTTCTTCATCTCTCTTTCATATCTTCTCTTGCCCCATCTTTTGCCCTTGATCTTGCTCTTGTTGAAGATAATGCCACTTATGTCATTGCGGCTTTCTTGATGATTGACTTTGCTAGTCTTGAAGCCGACTCCACTCTTGTCACTAAAGTTTCTTTAAGTCTTCAACATATGCTCAAAGGTGACTTGAGAGTTGTAGCACCTCTCTAACTTGTTGCTCAATTTCTTCACTTGTTCATTGAGCTCATTGTTCTCCTTCAAAAGGTTAGTCTCACAAGACATAGAAGTAGAACAAGCATCTATATGTGAAGAGCATGGCATATCTAATAAATCATCACAAGAGGTGGATACATGCTTCTTGACTACATCACAAGGGTTAGCAACAATTTGTGATTTATCATTTGATCCATATGATGAGCTCTCATTATTTTTAAGTTTCTTTGTAAACATTTTAATGAGAGAAGCATGTTGTTCTAATAATTCATCATGAGATGCAAGTAGTGTCTCATGATTCAATTTTAGCTCATCATGTGAAGATTTATAAGCATCAAGTAATTTCTTATGTTCTTCACAAGAGTTCTTTAGAAATGAGTTTTCATTTTCTAATTTCAATGTTTTAGCTTTCTCATTTTCTAAAGACATGGTCATGCTAGCAAGTCTACTAACAAGCTCATCATATGAATCAACATGATCAACCACATTATCATTTGTTACCTTGGTGTCACCTTGTGACATGAAGCAATGTGGTGATGTAGTTGAGAGCTTGTAGTAGCATCTTCATCAAGGCTTGAGCATGAACCATCATCACCATCAAGTGTGCATGGGGTAGCATCATCACTTGCAACACTTGTGGCATCATCATTAACCTTGTCAAGTGAACTTGTGGTAGATCGATCATCATCATCATCATCATCACTTGACCATGAGTTGGAGCAATCTTCCACAATCACCAAATTGTGGTTATACTCAACACACTCATGTGCCTCCATCTTAGACTCATCATCATCATCGGAGATCGTCCCATATTTCTCATTGAGATAACTCCAAATCTCATAGGCGGTCTTCATGTCAATGATTTCTCCAAATATACAATCATGCAAAGATCTATACATGATGTTAGTAGCTTGGATGTCGAGATCTAGGCATTTCTCTTGTGCTTGAGTTAGATTATCTTCATCCAACACATGAGAAAAGCCTACATCTACCATCCACCACATTTGAGGGCAAATAAACTTAAAATTGCATATCACCCAATTTTTCCATCATGTAAAGTGTGTGCCATAAAAAATGTGTGGACAATCAACATCTAGCCCATAAGCCGCCATCCTCTCGGGTCGTTGAAAACCACAAATGAGAGACCTAGCTCTGATACCAATTGAAAGGGTCGAGATGGCGACTAGAGGGGGGGTGAATAGTCTTTTCTAAAACTTAATCTCGTCGGCTAACCGAAATAAGTGCGGAATTATAACTATCGGTCTAGCCAAGACTACAGCCCTCTATCTATATTCACTAGCACCTTTCAAAGATACTAATTAGCAATAAAGGTGCCGGGCTAGATAGAGCTCTCCTAACCAATTCTAAAAGCAAGGTTACACAAACCTATGCCACTAGTACTTTAAGCGACAAGGGAGCTCCTACACATGCTAGTAAGCAAAAGCACAAAGTCAACTAAGCTTACTAGCAATGCTCAATAACAAGGCAACCAATGCCAAATTAGAGAGCGCAATTACTTAGCTACACAAACTAAGCAATGTGACTAACAAGGTTACGCAAACCAAATTAGCCACGCAAGGGAGCTACTTCTATGCTACACAAGCAAGAAGGTAACTAGTAAGCTACACAAGCTAACTAATTACAAGAGCAACTATATAAGCTTAATATATATAAAAGTAATTGCAAGCTTGTGTAATGGGGATGCAAACTAACAGGAAGAACAAGGTTGACATGATGATTTTTCTCCCGAGGTTCACGTGTTTGCCAACACGCTAGTTCCCGTTATGTCGACCGCTCACTTGGTGGTTCAGCGGCTAATTAGCATCACCCGCTAAGCCTGCACATCGGGCGCCACAAGAACCTACTCCGAAGGTGAGGGTAGCTCAATGACACGCTTTACTAAAGTTGCTCTTCGTGACTCCTGTAGGGCGAGCACAATGCTCCTCACAAGCTCTTCTCCGGAGCGCCACACAAGCTTCTTGCGGGCTTCGATGGAGACCACCACCAAGCCGTCTAGGAGGTGGCAACCTCCAAGAGTAACAAGCACCATCGGCTTGCAACTCAATCACCTAGTGCCACTCGATGCAACCTCATGATACAATCGCACTAGAATCGCTCACTCACATAATCGGATGATCACTATCAAGTATGTGTGAGATGGAGGGCTCTTAAGCACTCTCAAGTATGGACACAAAGTCCCCCAAGGTGCTCAGCTCCAGCCATGGCCGAAGGCCACTTCTATTTATAGCCCCAAGGGCTAAACTAGCCGTTACCCCTTCACTAGGCAACTATCAGGTCGACCGGACACTCCGGTCGTGTTGACCGAACGCTGAACCTCAGCGTCCGGTCGCCCGATGATAGCCATGTGTCACCTGCATTCAACAGCATTCTTCCGATCTCAATGGTCATCTTTTGACTGGACGCAGTAGCTTCAACTGACCGGACGCTGGACCCTCAGCGTCCGGTCATTTATAGTAAGGTACCGACCCCGACCGGATGTGTCTAGTCGGACGTGATCGGATGCAGCCCCAGCGTCCGGTCACTCTCTAGCGACATTGCTTCGTCCGACAACAGGACCGGACACTGCCTCTAGCGTCCGATCACTTTCAGAGCCAGCGTCCGGTCGACAGACCGATGCTACATGCTGACTGCCACTACTGACCGGACGCTGAGCCTTAGCATCCGGTCACTGTGTGACCAGAGTCCGGTCCACTTTGTGGGACCTTTCTCTTATCTATTTCTTCATCGAGTTGATCCACATCAACTCCAAATTCATCTCCTTTGTAAATGAGCCAACACCCCAAGTGTACACCACCATGTGTATGTGTGTTAGCTTTTCACAATCATTTCCCAAAGGGTTAGCCACTCAACTTGTCACGCCACTCAATCCTAACGATGATGCAAAGTTAGATCACTCAAGTGGCACTTAGATGACCGATATGCAAACAAGTTTGCCCTTCTTGATAGTATGGCCATTTATCCTAAACCCGATCATCAACTTCTCTACACACCTATGATCGGTGAAATGAAATGCCCTAGGTTATACCTTTGCCTTGCACATTCCATTCCATCTCCTCCAATGTTGATGCAACACATGCACCAACATGATCAACAATGATATGATCCACTTCATATTATCACATGACCATATTGATTCATCGATCTTGACTTCACTTGCTCTTCACCATTGCCATCATCCATCGGCGCCAAGTCTTGCTCAAGCTTCACCGCCATGCGGTCCATCACTCCAAAGCCTCCGACTTGCCCTTCACGCTTACAACCGGTCCATCAAGCCAAGTCTTGTCTTGATCTTCTCCACCTTGATCATATGACTCAATGTCATATCTCATGTGCATTTAAGCTCCTTCATCATCACATGTGTGAGCTTTGCAACATCTCCAAGCCATTTTTACCTTCATGGCATATGTTGCTCATACACATGTACCTGTGGACTAATCACCTGTGTATCTCACATAAACACAATTAGTCCACCTAAGTTGTCACTCAATTACCAAAACCAAACAAGGATCTTTCAAGGGTAATGAGTTTTGGACTCTTTAAGAACCTCACTAATGAAGTAGACCGGACGTTGTACCTTATAGGCGTGTCCAACTTCCTCGCGCTCAACGACGATAGCTATGCTAACAACATGAGAAGTGGCGGTGATGTAGATCAATAAGGTTTCGTCTAGCTGAGGTGCCATCATGATCAGAGGCTTCGTTAAAAATAACTTGAGCTGCTCAAAAGCTGTATCAACTTCCTACGACCAGGTGAAGCGCTTGGAGGCCTTGAGTAGTTTAAAAAATGGTAGTCCCTTTTCACCGAGGTGCGATATAAAGCAGCTGTGAGCAGCCATGCACCCTATGATCTTTTGTATATCCTTCACACAGGTTGGCCGTTTCATATTGGTAATGGCAGAGACCTTGTCGGGGTTGGGTTCGATACCATGGCCGCTGATGATGGAGCCCAGGAGTATGCCGGATGGAACTCCAAAGATGCACCTTGAAGGGTTCAACTTTCATATGTATCTTTTCAGGTTGGCGAACATTTCTTCGAGGTCGGCGATGAGATTGTTGGTGGTTTTAGACTTCAAAACCACATCATTGATGTAAGATTCGATGTTGCGGCCTATCTGTTGGTCAAGGCACATCTGGATGGTCCTTTGGTAGGTCACCCCAGCGTTTTTGAGTCCAAAAGACATGGTGGTGTAGCAATACGCACCGAAAGGCGTGATGAACGACGTTTTGATATGGTTGTCCTCTTTGAGAGATCTGGTGATAGCCAGAGTAATAGTCAAGGAAGGAGAGGAGTTCGCAGCTGGCAGTGGAGTCTACAACCTCATCTATCCGACTTAGACCAAAGGGGTCTTTAGGGTAGTGTTTGTTGAGATCGGTGTAATCAACGCACATTCTCCATTCTTTATTCTTCTTTTGAACAAGGACTGGGTTTGCTAGCCACTCAGGATGATACACTTATTTAATAAATCCGACTGGTAGGAGCCATTTTATTTCTACCGTAATAGCCTCCTTCTTGTCTGGCACGAATCATCGGAGTTTCTGCTTGATTGGTTTGGCGGTCGATGATACATTCAAGGAGTGCTCGATCTTCTCCCTTGGTACCCCCGGGATGTCTGTAGGTTTCCAAGCAAACACGTTGGCATTGGCATATAGGAAGGAGAAGAGCATGCTTTCCTATTTGGGGTCGAGATGAGCCCCAATCTTGACGGTCTTGGTAGGGTCATCGAGGCCGAAGCTGACCTCCTTCGTTTCCTAGGACCTGGTAGAGGCACGAGGAGGCTCCAGCGCTGGGATCTCTAGGTCATTGGCAGGCACTATCTTGGCGTCATTCACCATGCTGGCCATCTAGATGGAGAGGTCAGTGGCTTTAGCGAGGGAGAGACTCTCTGTTTCATAGGCGTAGGCGACGAAGAGGTTGGCCCGCAGAGCCAGAACTCCTGTAGGCAAAGGCATCTTCAATACCAGATAGGCATAGTGTGGTATGGCCATGAACTTGGCCAGAGCTAGCTGACCAAGTATGGTGTGGTAGGTAGTGTTGAAGTCGGTGACGTAGAAGTTGATGTGCTCGACACGGAAGTTGCTAGCCGTGTCGAATTATACCAGGAGGGTGATCTCTCCAAGCAGTTTGGATGCCTGGCTAGGTACTACACCCTAGAAGGAGGAGTCGGAGGGAGTGAGGTATTCTATTCCAAGGCCCAGCTTCTTTAGGGCTCCGATGAAAAGGAGGTTCAGAGCGCTTCTACCGTCGATGAGTACTTTCCTAAATAGTACTTTCTGGATGGTTGCATCGAGAACAAGGGGGAAATACCCTATGTAAGGGATGTCCACCCATTGGTCAGCCCTGCTAAAGATGATGGGGACCTCCAACTATGGGCGATAGATGGGGTTGGCGATAGTGTCTTCTATGTTGACAGCGAGCACCCGGTGGGCGATGAGCTTTTGATCTCTTCTGCTCTCGGCGTTGGTGAGGCCCCCAAAGATAGTGGTGACCACTTTGTCATAATCCTAGAAGGCATTGTTGTTGTCCCCAGGTGGTTGGCGACCTCTGGCTCTGTCATCATTGTCATCGTCATTTTTTTGGTCTAGAACTCCTTGGCTAGGCCAAGGTAGTCCTTCATCTTGTGATTGCTGTTCTTATGGAGGGGGCACGGTCCTTCGAGGATCTTCTTGTACTGCTCATCATAGTTGTGTTTGGCACAAGGTTTGTCAATGGTGGCGATGATGTTGTCTGGTCGGCGGTGACTATATTGACCAGCTCTAGACCCTTCTGGCCGATCGCGTCCATTGTCCTGATGGTGGCCACGATCATCGTGGCCACGGTCACTGTGGCATCGTTCATCAGGGTGCTCATTGATACGGCATGTTGGGCAGTGAGTGCCTGCATCCTCATTGAAATAAACTTCGGCCTCTTCAGCGTCGATGTATTGATCGGCAGTCGTGATCATCTCGCCAATCCCCTTTGGTGGCTTACGATTGAATTTGGAGCGGAGGTCATGATGATGGAGTCCTCGGACAGAGGTGGTGATGACTTCTGCCTCCATGATGTTAGGAATAGAATTCCTCATCTCAGAAAATCGCCTGATATAACTACGGAGGTGCTCGGATGATTTCTGATAGATGCAATTCAGATCGTGCTTAGAGCCCGACCGAGTACACATAGCCATGTAGTTGTTGGTGAAGACTTTCTTCCACTATTCCCAAGATCTGATGAAATTCGAGGTGACGCTCATGAGCCAGTTCATCACGGTTGGCGTAAGCATGACGGGAAGATAGTTTGCCATGACACTGGTATCTCCCCCGACGGCACGCACGGCAGTGGCATAAGCTTGTAGCTACTGTGTGGGGTTCATCCATCTCTCATAGGGCTCGACCCTGGTGATTTTGAAACCATGGGGCCACTGGAGTGTTCGAAGTGCTCTCATGAATGCTCAGGGCCCTTCGGGATCATCACCTTCAGGATCTACAGCATTGCCGGCATTAAGTGGCTGGAGGGCTGCATCCAGATTATCGAACTCTTGCTCTTATTCTTGACGTTGGCGTACTTCCTCTTCATGGTGAGAGAAATGGCGCCCATCAATATGACATCGCGCATCCTAGAGATTGTTGATGTGTGCTCGGATGTCTTGATTGACTTCCTGGTCATGTTGGTGAGGGTAGTTGATGCGGTTCCTCCTAGCTCCCCTTGGAGGGGTTGTCCATCATCGCGATGTTGATCGGCAAAACAACTTCTACTAGGGCGGTGATTGGATCTTGGCGTGGCAGATCGGTGATTCAAGCTTGTCGAGTAGGAAGGTCCCTGATCCTAGTGGATCTCATTGACCTAGCATTGCGACGACCTTGGTGAGTTCTAGTGTTTGCTTGAGCCGAGCGAGCTCATTAGCAGCCATGGCCAAGTTGGTGCTTAGGGTCTTGTAGATGTCGTGGCCATCATCGTGAACGGATTCATCATCGAGGTTGTGGCGGAGTGGGCGTGGCCTCCCTTGTGAGTCGAGTTGTTCTCCATTGCGAGCAACCTCGGCTAACACAATGGCGGCCTCATTTGCTTGGCATTGCGTGCGTTGGTGTTTCTGTTGACGTGAGCCATGTGGTCCTCGTCGGTTTCTCCATCCCATGGAGGGCTATCGACGCTGACATTAAAAATCCCGCCTCCTCGGAAGGGTGGGAAAGGAGGTTGGACGGAGGTAGTTTCAACGACAGTCTCCGTAGAGCCCTAGGACTCGGAGTCTAGATTTTCCTCTAGGATGGTGTGGAGGGATGCTTTGGGATGTCGGTCGATCTACAACATATTAACAGTCGATGAAAGCTTGTCGTCGATTGGGTTAGCGAGAGGATAGATATCTCCCACCTGGTCAGTGAATTTGCCCCTTAGGGCATCCTAATGGATGGCGGCCGTGGCCCCTAGAGTTTCTTGATTGGCCTCCGATGGATCAGAATCGGAGGGTGGTCAGTGTTGAACCAGAGTGGTCAGAGCCGATTCCATGATGGAGAGGTAGTTGGTGAGCTTCTAGCCAACCTGGTCGATGGATGCGATCAGATCATCGTTGTTGATCTGCTTCCTTAGGTAGAGGGGGAGCAGGCAGTGAGTTGTTGGTGAAGACAACCTCGAAGGCGGCTCTGAGATCAGATCTATTGTTGTAGGTGTTGGTGTGGTGGGCACAGAATCGATCTGCACCAGCTCGATGATCTCTCCGTCTCTGTCAGCATTGATGATCTAGGAGATCGATCCGACCATAAAGATCTGGCCGGGCTTTGGAGAGGATGAAGAGCCTACAAAATATACCATCTTGTTTGTCATAGAAATAACACGCACACCCCTACCTGGCGTGCCAACTGTCGATAGGATATCATCGGCAGTCCTCTGAGGGGTATCCCACTAAGGTAGATTGATCGATAGAGGTGCGCGTAATCAAGGACAAGAACGCAACAGAGACATAAGAGTTAGACAGGTTTGGGCCATCAGCATGACGTAATACCCTACTCATATGGTATGTTGGTTTGTATTGGCTATCGTATGAAATTGCATGTGTTTTGAGGGGGTCCCTACCCGCCTTATATAGTCTAGGGGGCAGGGTTACAAGTCGGTTAGATCTAGAAGATAACCGATAAGTAATAACAAATTACAAGAATCATGGGATCAAACGTATCCTAACAGATCTCATAGCATCTTCAGGATATCACCATAGATGCCTTGCGGTACACACCGAGCAGTGTCGTGCACCATAGGTCTTAGTCTTGTGGGCTGGACCGCCCCTGGTAGCGTAGCCCCTGGTATCTAGGGTCATTCCCCCCACACTCCCCCACCGCATCCGCCCCTCCCCATCACCTCCCTGCCTCCCCCACAGCATCCGCCCCACCCGCCCACAGCCACCACCATCAGCTCCCTCACCGGTGTGGGCAACCACGCCACCGCCCTCCACGCTATCTCCTCCCTAACAGCCCACCGCCAAGTCTGCCGACGTGCTCCGCTCTCTCCTAGCCGTTCGCTTCATCCACGGTGTCGTGGCCTCCTCCCCATTCACTTGGATTTCTGTCCATCCTCCATTGTTTCCCCTCTCTCCCCGCTGGTCAATCTCGTGAACAAGGGAGTTTGTTTTGGATGACCGGTCGAATCCCTAAGCCCCCTCTCTCATCTATGGCACTCCATTGCAGTACACAGAGAAACCCTAATGATGTCTTACATTATTTTTTTAGATTGCTCTCCAAGCGTTGGGTCCTCTTCAGGTCAATTGATGAATTGAAGGTATGTGATTCTTAGTTGTTGTGTTATTGTTGTATGCCATGAAGTTTATTGCCGTATGTTGTTGTGTTGTTGTGTTTAGAATTTTATTTCTTATAAGTGATGCGTGTGCATTGTAGCTATATAATGTCAGATCTTGAATTGGTTTCTTCTATAACTGAAGAAAATAAAAGAAGAAAGAGGAGGTGGATTGTGTTGACATAACTTTACTTTGAGTCAGTTGTTCTTGGGGTAGCATATCTTAGTTCACAGAGGGGCCTAAGGAATTTAGGGTGCTTTAGTGATGATGAGTGCAGGCACAATACTAGGAAAGATTTGCTCAAAGAAATGTATGATGGATCTGAAGTTACATGCTATGATAAGTCGCATTTGACTAAAAGGAACTTCCATGATCTATGCACCATGTTGCGTGAGATGTGTGGTCTCCATGACAGTGTATATGTGAGTGTGGAAGAAAAGGTTGCTATGTTCTTGCTAGTAGTTGGGCATGGTCTAAAAATGAGGTTGTTGCGTGGTGATTATAAGCGTTCTTTAGAGACCATCAGTAGACACTTTTCTGATGTGCTGACAGCCATTCTATCTCTAAGTGAGGAGTTCATTAAGATTCCTGAACCTTCTATTCAACCACCTGATGATTATAGGTGGAAGTGGTTTGGCAATGCACTTGGAGCACCTGATGGGTGTCATGTTGATGTGTCTGTTCCTGTGGTTGACCAAGGGAGGTACAGGCACAGAAAGCAACAAATCACTATTAACATGTTAGGTGTGGTTGATTGGAATATGAAGTTCTTGTATGTGTTACCTGGCTAGGAAGGTTCAGCCTCTGGCTCAAGAGTTCTACGTGATGCAATGAGTCACCAAGATGGATTTGTTGTACCTAAGGGTACGACTCTTTGTCTTGGCAATTTTTTTCTTTCATTTGTTGGTAGCTAACGCAGTTGCTTCACAATAGGGAAGTATTATTTAGTTGGTGCTGGTTATACCAATGGGCCTGGATTTCTTGGTCCATTTAGATCCACTCAGTACCATTTGAAAGAGTGGGTTTCAAGTCAACAACAGCCGAAAACTCCCAAAGAGTTTGCGTCATTCTCGTGCTAGAAATGTTGTAGAGAGAACTTTTGGTTTATGGAAGAAAAAATGGGCTATCCTACGCACACAAAGTTTCTTTGACATAAAAGATCAGGTAACAATTGTACTCCCTCCGTTCCTTAATATAAGCCATATAGATTTCTAAAGAAAATTCCAAAATATAGCATATGTCCCAACCAATTTCTTAGATTTAGGAAAAAAAAATTCTTAACAGAACGATTGATACTCCGTAGCTTTGTTTCTATGTACATATGCATTCCATCTGAGTCTGGCACGTGCAGTAGCTTTGTTTCTCTCCCTCTCTTTCACGCCAGACTCCATGGACAACTGCAACTCATCTTCCATGCCCAAGGAGAAGACAGAGCAAGTGATCTCGCTTCCAATGGACAAGGACACGAAGACGGCGACCTCGCTTCCCATGCTGAAGGAGGAGATCAAGCTGGTGCCATGTGTGATGTGTCTTCAATTGCCCGGAACGAAGACTGACTTCTCGCATTGGTTCAGAGAGATGGCAAAGTATGAGTGTTCCGGGTGCGGCGAGATGCATGCTATGTTTGAGCCACCCACAGTTTATTGACTTTTTGTTTTCCAGTCCGTGCATTCCACCGACATCCTTGCATTTCTTCCACCACTTGTGCAATGTCTGCACAGGTATGCCCGTTAGTACAGACACTTCTTGAGACACTCCTCGACTCAATACACCAGGAGCTGTCCTCTCTAGAAGCATTGTGTAGGCAGTTTGCTTCTCATGGAGTCGATACCACCTTCTTCTCCTCCTCAATGTACCGTTGGCACCTGCAGATTAAAGTGTAGATTAAAGTAGTGTAAATTCATTACTGCTAGTTTTAAAAATGCAGTGCAAATCAACGTGTGAGTACAGCATGCAAGATGAATTTAAGGAACAAGATGCAAGATTACCAGTGGCTTCTGTTGTCGTCGCTTCGCCGGCGCCCGCCGCCGGAAACGTAGAAGACGACCTGCGGAATCCCAACACACTCAATGCGAAACATAGGTGAACACGATGATTTGGTGCCGCTTGAAAACCGCAGCTTTTTCTGACTCTATTCATGCGAATATAAAGACCCGATTACAATGCCGTGACCGCAAATTCAGTCCACGACTCCACGCTCGCCACCACCTCCTATCGGTCCGCGCCATCCCACGAACGAGACGATGCCGGGCGTGCTACCACTACAAGCTAGAAAACAGCAATGTCGTTGCATGCTCTCATGCGCACGACTCCTACAAGCAAGCTCGCATAGGAGCTATTATTGGAAAGCAAAAAAACACTCACTAACAATAGGAGCTGAACTGAGCTGGTTTGTCCAACAATCTCCCCCCAAACCAGGCTATGTCCATCAAAGCTTGACGACACCGATCTTGTCATGCAGCTCACTGAACCGCGCTCGCCCAAGTGACTTCGTCAGCACATCCGCGAGCTGCTCCTCCGTGCTCACGTGTTCCACAAAGATTCTCCCGTTCTCCACACATTCACAGATGAAATGATATTTAGTGTCGATGTGCTTACTTCTGTCATGAAGAACGGGATTCTTGCTTAGTGCAATGGCGGACTGATTGTCCATCTTCAGGATCGGCGGCTGGACCTTGACGCCGGTGATGTTGCCCAGCAGCCGAACGAGCCACATAGCCTGGCACGCTCCTGCCGCGCCCGCCATGTACTCTGCTTCACACGTCGAGTGGGCCACCGTCTTTTGCTTTTGTGACTGCCAGGACACTGGCATCTCACCCAGGAAGAAGATGACTCCACCGGTGCTCCTCCTCTCGTCAATGTCTCCCCCCAAGTCACTGTCACTATACCCCTCCAGCTCGTATCTAGTTAGCATGTTGCCGATGTTGCCGAGCTTGGGGTAGAACAGCCCGTAGTTGATTGTGCCGGCGATGTAGCGCAGAATGTGCTTGACGGCGGCGAGGTGCTCCTATCGAGGCGTTTCCATGAAATGGCTCACATAGCCCACCGCGAACGCGAGATCTGGCCTGGTGTGCACCAGGTATCACAGGCTCCCGACAAGACTGCGGTACATCGTGGCGTCGACCTCCAGCGTGGTGCTCTTGGCAGAGAGCTTGAGCCGGACCTCCATTGGCGTGTGGCAGGGATTGCACGCCGTCATCCCTGCCTTCTCCAGCAGCTTCCTGGCATATGCGGCTTGTCCTAGCCTGATGCCGTCGCCACCTTGCTTCACCTCGAGCCTGAGGTAGAATGACAGCAGGCCGAGGTCGCTCATCCGGAGCATGCACCTCATCTGCTCCTTGAACGCCTCGACGTCCTCCTGCCTTGCTTCGGTGATGATTAAGTCGTCGACGTAGACACCAACCACCACTCGCTCCGCTGCGCCTCCTCTGGTGTACATCCCATGCTCGCTGGCGCACCTGGCGAAACCCAGCTCGCGCAGGGTCTTGTCCAGCTTTGCGTTCCATGCACGGGGAGCCTGACGAAGCCCGTACAATGCCTTCTTGAGCTTTAGGACCTTGCCTTCATGTCCAGCAGTAGTGAAACCTGGCGGCTGCCGGACATATACTTCCTCCTAGAGCTCGCCATTCAGGAACACTGACTTGACATCCATGTGATGCACAAGCCAGTTCCTCTGAGCGGCGACAGCAAGGAGCATGCGCACCAACTCCATCCAAGCGACCGGAGCAAACACTTCATCAAAGTCCACCCCGGCCTGCTGGATGTAGCCCTTAGCAACGAGCCGAGCCTTGAACTTCATGATCGCCCCTTGTTCATCGCGCTTCAGTTTGTACACCCATTTGAGGTCGATCGGGCGGTGTCCTGGTGGAAGATCAGCGAGTGTCCATGTCTTGTTCTCCTCAATCGATGACATCTCCTCCACCATGGCCTTCCGCCAGTGAGCATCACCACGTGCCTCCTCGAATGTGGCTGGCTCGTCATCGCCGCTGGCGAGCAGAAGCTCCTCGTCGACCTAGAACTTCCGCTCTGCCAGGCCGAGAATGTTAGCCGGTCCGAGCACGTTGTCCAATGCTCTGAACCGAAGCGGTGCGTCGTCATGGTCGTTGTCGAGGTCTGGTTCGCGCTTGGTGGCGAGACGAACTCCGGTGATAGCCCCACTGCTGTAGGCGCTTCAACCCCGCCCGGTGCATGCACCGGTGTCTACGGCGACTCTGGCGCCGGAGGTGCGATGTCTGTGTCCACCATAGACTGGGGTCCCACCACGCTTCCTTGCTGTGGCTGCGGGTCGATGGCGGCGCCGTGTCGCACTGAGACCGTCGTGTACTCGATGTGGAACGGCTCAGTGTTCTCCCCGCTGGACTCGCTGACGCTGCTCCAGTCCCATGCCCTTCCTTCGTCAAACACCACGTCGCGCGAGATGATCACGCGCTTGGTGTCCGGGTTGTAGAAGCGGTATGCCTTGGAGCCCGGCTCGTACTCGATGAACACCATCGGTGTACTCCGATCATCGAGCTTCTGTTGGTGTGTACCTGCCACCTTGATGTGCGCCACACATCCAAACACGTGGAGAAAGTGGACAGAGGGCTTGATGCCATACCAGACCTCGTACGGAGTCTTCCCCTCGACGCTCCTCATCGGCGATCGGTTGAGGATGAAGACAGCCATGGCGACTGCCTCCCCCCACAACTAGCCTGGCAGACCCTTTCCCTTGAGCATGCTTCGGGCCATCCCCAGCACCGTCTGGTTTCTTCTCTCCACCACGCCGTTCTGTTGTGGAGTGTATGGCGCGGTGAGATGTCGCCCGATGCCCTGCTCGGCATAGTAGTCGGCGAACACGTGCGTCGTGAACTCGCCTCCACGGTCGGTGCGGAGCGTGCCCATCTTTCGCCCCGCCTCAGCTTCAGTTTGCGCTTGCAACTGGATGATGGCAGATGCCGCCTGATCCTTCGACGCGAGCAGCACCAGCCACATGTACCTGCTCTTATCCTCGACCACCAGGAGGAAGCTCCTCTTCCCTCCAGGTGTCTTTGGCGTGATCGGCCCACACAGGTCGGTGTGCACCAGCTCTAGTGGGTGCGTCGTGCGGTACCTGCTGGCCGCCGGGAACGGGCGTCGACGCTGCTTGCCCGCCAGACAGCTGTCGCAGATCTACTCGACGTGGTTAATCGGTGGCAGGCCACGCACCATCCCACCTTTTGACAGCGCGCGTAGCCCCTAGAAGCCGAGGTGCCCGAACCTCGCATGCCATTGCCAGGCCACCTCGCTGCTCCGCGCAGTGAGGCACACTAGCTGCGCGATCTCGATGTCGAGGAAGTAGAGCCTGTTCGCTGACCGCTTCACCATCACAAGCAGGCGATTCTACTGATCCTAGATGCGCAGAATGCCCTTCTTGATGCACGCCTCGTGGTCATCCTCGTCGAGCTGACAGAGGCTAACGATGTTCGCCGTTAGCCGAGGAATGTAGTAGACGCCGGACAGGAGGCGGTGTTCCCCGTTCTTGCACTCGAACAGGATAGTACCGCGCCCCTCGATGGAGACCACGAACCCGTCGCCGAAGCGCATGGTCCCATGGATGCCAGTGTCGAGCTCGAAGAAGAAGTTGCGGTGGCCCGTCATGTGATTCGTCGCGCCGGTGTCAAGGATCCAGCGCGTGCTCCCGCCATCGCCCTTCTCCCTGATCTGGACGAAGAGCTTGCTCTCGTGGAGGTGGATCTCTCGAGCGCCACCTGCGCTATTCACCTCCGTGAGACTCGGTGTGGCCAGGGCCACCAGTGAGGTGACGGTTGGCTTCGCCTCGGCGAATGACCACCGCGTGCAACCTCCCCCCTCGATCTCGACTGCGAGGTCGGCATCTTCCACCGCCGGGGACGAATCCACCGACGGACCTCGGATTGGGGATGGATTGGCATCAAGGTTGACGACGCCCAGCATCAGGGCCCCCTCCATGGGCCCTTCCTTGACTTGGGCTACATGGGCCGCCTCGTCCCGCTTCTTGCGGCACTCACGGGCCCAGTGGCCTTTGATGCCGCAGTACGCGCACTCGTCGCCGGCGAGTTTCTTCTTCTTCTTACTGGCGCCGTCGGTAGGAGGTTTGGAGCCTCCTCTGCTTCCTCGGCCTTGAGACGAGTTCCCACCAGCTCGACCTCATCTCTGGTTGGATGTCAAACACCCACCTCTAGAGCCACCACCAGTGCTGCCACCACCAGACACCTGTAGCCGTGACATTACGCACTCCACCAGCTTGTCCTCGGTGTGATTGAGACGAGCTATAGAGGAGCCGCCTCCAGATGATCCCGCACCCCCACCGGGGTTGGCACCATCATCAGCCGCCTTGAGCCTCCCGGTCACCTCCTTGATCGAGAGAGTGTCGATGTCTAGGAGCATCTCGATGGAGATGACGAGCTGCCTATACCTCGGTCATGCGACACAGAGGTACTTGGCAACCACCTTGGGCTCCGATTCCTCATCACCGAGAATCGCCAACCGCTGTACAAGATTGGACAAACGGAGGGCGAAATCTTCGACAGACTCACCATCACGGAACATGATCTGCTCGTACTCTGCCTGGAGACTCTACGTCGTGGCCTTCTGCACCTGCTCGTCCTCGATGCGCATCGTGCGGATGGCTTGCCATGCCTCCTTGGCCATCGCCTTGGTCGCCAGGGTTGGCACCATCTCCTGGGGAATGCCGGAGCAGATCGCCTCCAGCACGGACCTATCATCGTGGAAGTCGACATCGTCCTACTCGATCGCATCCCAGAGGTAGCGAGACTGCAGCTTGAGTTTCATCAGCAGTGACCAGGTGTCATAGTTCATCTTCGTGAGTTGGGGCTAGTTGCCTAAGCCGCTTGACTCATGAACAACGCGCTCGACAATGGCATCACGAGGATGTCGGCCGCGGCGATCGCCGCGCATTCGCGAGCAGCTGCATGACAGTGATCGGGAGCCCTCCTCCCCATCCTTCTTCGGCGCCATCGCTACTCCTCAGAACCTCACACAAGCTCTGGTACCAATTGTTGTCGTCGCTTCACCGGCGCCCACCGCCAGAGACATAGAAGACGACCTGTGGAATCCCAACACACTCAATGCGAAACACAGGTGAACATGATGATTTGGTGCCACTTGAAAACCGCAGCTTTTTCTGACTCTATTCATGCGAATATAAAGACCCAATTATAATGCCGTGACCGCAAATTCAGTCCACGACTCCATGCTCGCCACCACCTCCTATCGGTCCATGCCATCCCACGAACGAGATGATGCTGGGCGTGCTACCACTACAAGCTAGAAAACAGCAATGTCGTTGCATGCTCTCATGCGCACGACTCCTACAAGCAAGCTCGCGCAGGAGCTATTATTGGAAAGCAAAAAACACTCACTAACAATAGGAGCTGAACTGAGCTGGTTTGTCCAATAGCTTCTCCGTTCTGCCTTCCTTCCTCATTGGCGCCTCCCTCGGGTTCAACTTCTACATGCTCGTCGTTGTCGCTGAGTCCTCTGCCTCCATTCGCACCTAAATTACGAATGAGTAAACCATAAACATGGTCAGATTGCTACTTCTAGTCGTATACATGGTCAGGTTACAAAGGATACATGGATACATGGACCATAAACAAGCACATGTAGACATCTAATCGTACCCATGATCTGAACAAAACATGCATCAACTCGAGTAGCAGATTACCTTGAATAGGAAGATGAGGAGGCCATTGTGTCATAGGTGCACGCCCACGGTTGCGACCTGTTAGTCCCAGGCGAGCTCGCCCATGTAACTACAGTGCGTCCTCCCTGCTGGCGCCCACGCCATGAGCGCCGACCATGGCGCTGTTGATGATGGACCGCACCCGGTGCGCAAGACCATGGCGACCATCGAGTAGCGGGCCACCGAGTCCTTCGCGGACGTCAAGGACATGGCCGTGTCCATGAAGTGCTTGTCCCTCGTCGCTGTGACCACCTAGTCCGGTGTGGCCGTCCCCTTCTTCTCCACCGTTGCCATACGACTCTGTCACTTCTACCTCTGTCAAGATAGCAAATCCGAATTATGCACAGATCGCGAAACGAATGAAGAATCTATTGCACAAACGATGAATCAAAGTGGGAAAACCTGGTTCAAGCCACTCGTAGTCGTAGTTCAACTCGGCAGCATCCTCCTCTGCCTCGTCGCCGAGGGCATTCCAGTTGATCCACCTAGAGCGGCGACCAGCCATTAGAGATGTCGAGCTCGAGCGGGAGACTGGTGAGAAAGTGATGGGGAGAATTTATATTTTATAGCTCCAGGGTCGCTGTTTACAAAACGAAAATTTCTGATCATTGGCGCCATTGTGATTCCCTCCTCTGCTGGAATTTTTGGATGAGCCAAAAACTTCCATTGCTTTTCAACTTGCCGAGGCTTTTCCCTCTACATGCCGCGCGGGAGAGAGAGTAAAATACTCACATTCAAAATGATGCTCGTCGGTGTCGCTGAGTCCACTGCCTATCCTGTGCTTCCCTCTACATGCCGCGTCGTCGCTCACGGGAAAGGTAGGCGGTGGGTCCAGCGATGAGGGGAAACCAATCGGTGCGTGTGTGATTTTCCTTTTTTTCCTCCGTCCCACATACTTCCCCAAGCCATGCATTAATATTCGTGCTAAAAACTATATGGCTTATATTAAGGAACGGAGGGAGTAAGTTTCAGCAGTACACAGAAAGTTTCTTTGACATAACAGAAATTTGAATGGCAATTTCTGACTACTAACTAACATTATTGCAGATTCGAATTATTAATGCTTGCTGTGTGTTACACAACTTTGCAAGGGATAGACAACATGTGATGAATGATTTATTATTGCAAGCAGTGGACGCTGAAGTAGCAGCTATGCCAAATGAGCCTGTAGATGATGATAACTTAATTAGAAATGTTCAAGTGACGAATGAATGGATCACCTTTAGGGAGTAGCTAGCTAATGACATGTTTGCTGAGTGCCTTGTGCAGCATGGTGATGCTGAGATGGAGTAGGGCCGTTGTAAGGTCCTAATGGCTAGAGGGGGGTGACTAGCCTATTAAAAATTCTACAACAACACTTAACAAACCGGTTAGACAATTATGAGGTGAAGTAAGTTTTGCACTAGCCTACTAAAATAGCAAGCCACCTACCACAATTCTAGTTTATATAGTTTCTATCCACACAATAGCTATGACACTACACTAAGTTAGTGTGCTCTCAAAAGCTAACTAAAGAGCCACACTAACAAAACTAACAAGCTCTCACAACTAGCTACACTAAAGAGCTTGACAACTAGTTTGCGGTAATGTAAAGAGAGTGAGCAAGATGGTTATACCGCCATGTCGAGGAAGGAGCCAATCAATCACAAGAATGAATAACAATGAAGACCAATCACCTTGGAATCAAATGATGACACAATGATTTTTTACCGAGACTCACTTGCTTGTCGGCAAGCTAGTCCTCGTTGTGGCGATTCACTCACTTGGAGGTTCACGCGCTAATTGGCATCACACGCCAAAACCTCAATATGGTGCCACACAACCAACATAAGATAAGGATCACACAAGCCACGAGCAATCCACTAGAGTACCTTTTGGCTCTCCACCGGGGAAAGGTCAAGAACCCCTCACAATCACCATGATCGGAGCCGGAGACAATCACCAACCTCCGCTCAATGATCCTCGCTGCTCCAAGCCATCTAGGTGGCGGCAACCACCAAGAGTAACAAGCGAATCCCGTAGCAAAACACGAACACCAAGTGCCTCTAGATGCAAACACTCAAGCAATGCACTTGGATTCTCTCCCAATCTCACAAAGATGATGAATCAATGATGGGGATGAGTGGGAGGGCTTTGGCTAAGCTCACAAGGTTGCTATGTCAATGCAAATGGCCAAGAGAGTGAGCTTGAGCTAGCCATGTGACTTAAATAGAAGCCCCCACAAAATAGAGTCGTTGTACCCCTTCACTGGGCACAACACGGGGTGACCGGATGCTCCAGTCATATCGATCGGACGCAGGACCCCAGCGTCCGGTCGTGCGATGCACGCCACGTGTCCCCTCTCTTCAAATACTGAGCGCCCGATCCCAACGGTCAAGTGATGACTGGACGCGCTGCTACGAAGTGACCAGACGCTGGACCTCAGCGTCCAGTCGTTTCCAGTAAGCATCCAGAAATGATTTTTCATGACCGGACACGTCCAGTCATGCTTGACCGGACACACCCAGCATCCGGTCACACGACGACTCCCCTATGCGCTGCCACGTTAGCAGGACTGGACACACCCCTCCAGCGTCCGGTCACTAAGTGACCTAGCGTCCGGTCAAAGACTGACGCTAGTGTCTTCATGCTCCACCTGACCGGACACGCCGGTCCAAACGAGACTAGCGTCCGGTCACTTACAGTGTCCTCCATCTTTTCTGTCTAGAGCGCTGGTGGCACCGTCGGACTGTCCGCACTCTACGGGCGGACACTCCGCCGGTGAAGTTCCTAACCCTTGCTCAAATGTGCCAACCACCAAGTGTATCACCTTGTGCACATGTATTAGCATATTTTCACAAACATTTTCAAGGGTGATAGCACTCCACTAGATCCTAAATGCATATGCAATGAGTTAGAGCATCTAGTGGCACTTTGATAACTACATTTCGATACGAGTTTCACCCCTCTTAATAGTACGGCTATCAAACCTGAATGTGACCACACTCTCTAAGTGTCTTGATCACCAAAACAAAATAGCTCCTACCATTTATATCTTTGCCTTGAGCCTTTTGTTTTTCTCTTTCTTCTTTTCAAGTCCAAGCGCTTGATCATCACCATGGCATCACCATCATCATGTCATGGTCTTCATTTGCTTCATCACTTGAAATGTGCTACCTATCTCATGATCACTTGATAAACTAGGTTAGCACTTAGGGTTTCATCAATTCACCAAAACCAAACTAGAGCTTTCAGCCGTGTGGGTCATCTTTTGTGTGAAAGAATAGCTACCTTTTGTGGTGTACATGCATCATCTGTGGTATTATATGATATTACCTTACTCTAACTTCTGTGGTATTTTGTGGATAGCACCATGGCTGCAGCAAAAGGAAAAAGGGTTTACCTCACTTGGACAGATGAGATGGACAATGCATTGTTGGTTGTCATTGTTGAGCATCACAACAATGGTGATCATGCCCAAAATGGATGGAAGCCACATGTCTACAATGCTGCTATAAAGAATGTACGTGAGAGGTGCAATGTGGAGATCACAAAGGACAATATAATAGCAAGGTGCAAGACTTTTGACAAGCATTATGAGATCATTAGCAAGATACTTTCTCGGAGTGGATTTGGTTGGGATTGGGAGAATAATAAGCTGTCAATTGATAGTGAAGATGTGTGGAATAGATATGTGGAGGTAAGGATACTTTCTCGTTTGTTTTTATTTTCTGGTTTGCTGTAGTTCCAGTACCTGTATATAGATGGTCTTTAGATGGTTGTGAGTTGTGACCAGTCCACTGTCCAGTGTCTATAGTTACACAAAATTTATGAAAAATGCTAACTACTTAACACATATTTTGTTTTCTGGCACACTTCTGTCTCACTTTTGTAGTAACATGTGTCTGTTATGTAGAGTAACAAGGCATCAGCTTGTTACAAGACCAAAGTAGTGAAGAATTGGGATGCATTCAGCACTATTTACTTATTTGATCATGCCAATGGGGAAGGAGCCAAGACTGGTGCTGAAAGTGCTCAAGATTCACTTGAACAAGCTGATGATGCATCCTCAGAGTTGCCCCAAAAGAGGCAGCGAACTGGTGATGCAATTCTCTGCATGCTTGGAGATATGAAGACCTCGTTCAAAGATGTTTTGAAGTCAACTGAACCATTACCGCTGCCCCATGTCACCCCTACTGCTGAAATCTTTGTTGCACCTCAAATGATACCAGATTTTGCTAGGTGTGACATGCTGAAATCTTATGGGAAGCTAATCCTTAATGAGCATTTATTCCAAGCGCTTATGGAGCTTCCCATGGCCATGAGGAAAGAATGGCTCTTGATGTTGAATGAGAAGGATAGCAATTGAGGAACTTCCTGTCAACTTGTTGTCATGTAATGCTTAAGAACATGTTATCCTAATTAGGAGCTTCTGTTATGATAGGCAAAAGCATGTCTTGTCTGATTGCCGACCTATTTAGTATGTTGTAATCTTCTATGGGTACTTGGAAGCTACTGACCTCATGTTATTTGCTATATAATGGCTGCTATGTTCATGTGCTTTCATTTTTTTTCACTTTTTCATACCTCTCCAGCTATTTTGATCATTTTTAATAAAGTTCTCCTATTTTTATATGTGAAAAGTGATATATAATACTTCCAATATATCCACAATTTATGGAGACTACATTCTCATACATGTAAAATGTTGTATACTGTCTAGACTCTTCAAAACATTTCAACAGTTTGTACATCCAAACAAGAATTGGAATTGGCTGCTACCCTTTGATTCTAACTACCAATTACATACACATCCAAACAACAACATTGGCATTGTTGGCCATTTCCATTTCCACTCAGATTTGGTATTCCTACCCCAATGCAATTCCTTCACCTCAATACCAACATCCAAACGAAGCCTTACTCTCTTTGTTCTAAATTATAAGTCACTTTGGTTTTTTTTCTTATGCATCTATATACTACGGTATGTCTAGATACAAAGTAGTTAGAAAAGCCAAGATAACGTATAATTTGAAATGAAAGGAGTAATATAAACCGTAAGAGCATCTTTAGAAGTTTTATAAAGTAACTCTTTATTTTTATTTTTTAGCAAAAAAATAAAAAGTGCCATCCAATAGTTCAGTAAAAGAGCTTCTTAAAAAAAGTATTCAAATATCCTCTTCAATTCGTAAGTTTCCGAGGTCAAGAGGAACTTCGTATCCACTCTCGGTTCGACAGGGTCACACCGCCTCCTCCCACGCCCTCTTGGTTCCTCCCACGCAGGTGGCTAGGATTTGACGCACCAAATAGGAATTCGCCGCGATATTTACCTAAATCGAGCGTCATCCACTTAACCGACCCGATTTATGCAAATCAAACCTCGGTGATCCCCGGGAGATACCAACCGACCCGATTTAAGCAAACCAAGGTGATCCTTGAGAGATACCATCCACACCTCCACTACATCAAGACTCGGGATCCCGGTTGCGTAACTACTTATGCTTTATTGTGATATGATTTTGAGCCTATGATGTTTGGCTTATCTGTTTCATAAATCCCATGTTTTTTTTTCTCATAATCAAAGATCTGGTTGAATGATGTCAACATCAGAGGCACATCAACGTCTAACAGCTATAGTCAGACCAATTTTCTTTAGTTTTTACTTTACGTGTAATTAGTGATCATGTTTAGTGTCTAATAACTACATGTTTATGCAAGTTAGTTTCAACGTCCAAAAGATGACATCTTCATGACCCGAGGAGGCTAACCAAATTCTGCCAGATCAGTTTTCATTACCTTAAACAAAGCACTGACTTCATCATCTCAAACACAGCACCGGTGCACAACCACCAACACAAGCAAAAATAGTACAAAGTAAAATTTCATCTGTTCATTGAAATGGAATTGCCAAGTCTCATATCCAAAACTAAAACTCAAACCTCCCAAGAAGTCAAGTATATATATGGGGTCTATTGCTTCTTACACAACCAGAAATGCAAGTATCAACTAGTGAGTCAATGGAACCCCTACCCTGCAGAATACCACATCTCATTTTACACCATCACTTGTTGAGTCAATGAGCATATAATCATGATTATTCAGACCGCTCTGGTTCACATGGTCTCCACACTGTACCAGAAGGTTCGTCCATTAGGGCGATGCCCTTGGTAGCAAGGTTTTTCCTGATTCCATCAGATACCTCAAACTGCTTATTCTTCCTTGCGACATTTCTCTGCTCAATCTGCTCTTGCAATTTTTCTTCAGTCAGTCCCGCTCGCTTTAATGCTTTGTCCTTCAATTGCTTCAGTACCTATTGGACCAACAATTTACTCGTTAAATATGTAGGTGGTCATCATAAACAGAAATACATTTCTAGACACCGGAATTATTTTATTTCTAGACAGGCACATTGGCTTCAGTACCTCTGCCAAAGATGATGATGGCATCAGACCAAGTATAGACAGTTTATTTTTAAGTTCTGTTTCCAATGCAATCAGCGCTTGAATATAATCTTCTGGCTGTTTTTGCAACTGCTGTTGCTTCTGTTGCTGCTTCTTCTGCTGTTGCTGTTTCTTCTTTTGCTGTTCTATTTTTTGCTGCAGTTTCTGAAAGTAGAAATGGTGTTATGGGCAAGGAAAAAATAATAGCGCCGCAGACAATTTCAAAACAATATAACCTTGGAACTTGGAAGCACAAGAGACCAGAATACCTTCAAATCATTCAGACTGCTGTTTATGGTCTTCAGCAGCTCCATGAAGCAACGATCTAGAACATCTGTGGTTTTAAGATCATTCGACATATATTTCAAGAATTCTGAATGGTGCTTATCAATCAGATTTTGCTCCTCAGATGGCACTGGGACAGCAATACCCTCTTCACGATATGTAGCTAGCACTTCCTCACAGTCATATAGAGTCTACAAAGAAAACAATGGAGTGAATTAGGACACAAGGTTAATTAATGCTCAAACCTAAATCCAATAAGTCACAAAATGACTAAAATTTGAAGCTAAAGTAAGTCAAGTACCTGATAAATGTAGTAGACACGATCAGATGCAATCTCAAGTGCTTGATCAGAGTGGTTCACATCTGATCTATAATGCGTGCGCATCAAGAAAAATCTTAAAGCCATTGGATGGTAAAGAGCAATGATCTGAACAAAAACAACTGTTATTGATCTCAACAGGAACCTTAAAGTTCAAACTCATGCAAAGTACTAAAGAAAGCAACAGTAGGAGATCTGAAGGGAAACCTAAAGGTTAAAACTAATCACAATGACTAAACTAAAAGGAGCCATGTGTTCACCACTTACATCTCTAATCGTGAAAAAGTTATTATCTGATTTTGCCATTTTTTTATCATCTTTGTTAACGAAGCCGTTGTGCATCCAGCACTTGACCTCGCTCACAGGATAAGCCGCTCGGCTTTGGGCAAGCTCATTCTCATGATGAGGAAAAATCAAATCTTTCCCCCCACCATGAATATCAAATACATGTCCTAAATAGTGAGCACTCATTGCACTGCATTCAATGTGCCATCCTGGTCTTCCACGGCCCCAAGGGCTATCCCAAAAAGGCTCACCCTCCTTTGCAACCTGAAACAATGATTATTGAAGAATTAGAAGAAAGTGACAACACTAAGCTAGATATGAGTTTATTTCACAAAACTACAGCTATTTGTGCCTAATCAAGGAAATGCAGGTTTTAGGATTTGTTTCACAAAACTATAACTACTGCAGCCTCAATTAACAGATCTACAACATTTTGCATGGACCCTGCATGTGTAGCCACACAACACATGTGGACTTTGGATGTGGACGAGTAGTTGCAGTTCTGTGAAACTGATCCCAGAAGTTGTAGTTTCCTCATAGTTAGACCCAGTAGTTGTAGTTTTGTGAAATCAACCCTAGCAACATCAGTACTTCAATCTTACCTTCCAGAGTGCAAAGTCTGCAGGATTACGCTTTCTCGTATCAAAAGCAACCCGTGCACCTGCCTGATTTTGATCAAATTTCCTTCCAGATAAACTGAGATATTCAGGAAAGCTATCGACTGAAAAGTACACATCTCCTTCCATAGCATAGGCTTTCCCATTCTCCATTATCTGTCCAGAAACATAGACAACATGGGAAAGACATGTGACATAAGAAGAGATTAAAGGGGCATTTTTTGTGCCATCAGGATTATATACAGTAAGTTATGCATGACTGTTGAATATCATGGAACTAGATATAATGAGTGAAAGAATGGGTTTAATTTGTATGGTGGCAAATAATGTAATCATCAGTGTTGATTTTGTTTACAGTAGCCAGAGTGGTGGAGCTTCCAATCAAAGCCAGGGGGCACCAGGAAAATTACTAAAGAATTTCAACCACAACTGGCTATTAGACAGAAACCTATTGTGTTCATAGCAAAATTTCAAGGGTGGGACATAGCCACTGATGGCCCTAACTAAGCTCATCCCCTGACAACAGCTGCAAAGTATCATGAAAGCAATAAGTAAACACACATTTACATCAGTTTGATTTGTAGCAATACTGTACCTTTGTTATCAACTCTATAATATGCTCAATGTGCTCTGTTACCCGTGGCTCGCAGGTAGGAGGCAAGCACTGGAGCTCAGTCATATCAAGAAGAAATTCATTGATAAACCGGCTACTCAAACTTGTAACTGTTTCACCGCGTTCATTTGCACGCTTAATAATCTGTAAAAAAAAGGCAAGGAAATATTTTATCCAAATTTCTGACAAAAGGTATTGGGAAAGAAAAATAAAAATTTATATTAAACATGCAACACACTGGAAAAAATAAACTATTTTGTAAATCCTGTTGTCTGATCTATGAACAATGCCAACAAAAAAGAACAGATGTTGGGATGAAATGGCACTGGTGACACTCCGGCTAAGAGGAAGCACTAGATTAGTTGAACCCAGAAACAAATTAGTCCACAGATGACACTGTCACAAATAAGATCGTGCTCCTTCCATTTTTATACCTCAAGAAGTTCTCCTTCCTTCTCAACTACTAAAATGTAACTCTAGAATAGTGCGAACAAATTGTTACCTTGTCATCGATATCCGTGAAATTACGGACATATTCAACTTCATACCCCAAGAATTTAAGGTACCTACAAGGAATGTGAGACCAGTTTTATTATTGAATAAATATGTTATCAAAACTTAAGAAGCACAGATAGCAACATGACTCAATATTATTCTTTAACTCAGCTAGTCTTTTGACAAATGTATTGAAATATTAATGTAATGTATACAGACCATTGTAGGTTTAATTCAAAACAGCAACACATGACTGTAGTACTAATACGCTAAGGTTAGCTTGCTCAAAGTGTTCCAAGTTACAAAGAATCACATATTGGTATGTTGCATGTACTCCCTCTATCCCAAAACAAATCAACTTCCAGAATCATATTTATATAAAAGATCGCTAATATTTTTTTACACCAAATTAGCATCATTGAATACAGCATGAAGATATATTTTTACTTATTTGGTGTCATAGATGTTGGTACTATTCTTTATACAGTGGATCGAACTTAAAATAGTTTGACATAAAACAGCTCTAGAAGTTGATTTATTTTGGGACAGAAGGAATACATAAAAATAATTTGGGACAGAGGAAACACATAAAAATAATTCATGACAATGAGAAATACAGTATGGCCAGAATTCAAATGCTTAATCAGTCACAGCAATAATTAGTCCATCAAACATGTATCTAGATGTAGATTCCAGAGGCAACTAGCAACTAATACAGTTTAGACATAGCCTGGATCCAGCTATGTTGAACATCCAAACCCGAGCATGACTAAACACACAATCCTACTACTACAACAATACACTGAGACAACGCTACTAGACAATATATTTCCTAATCGAGAGCACTAATTGAGCAATCAAGACAAAGGGCCTCCGGATCCGAGGGTGCTGGGATTGCTACCTGTAGAGGACGTCGAAGGCGACGTAGGCACGCGCGTGGCCGATGTGGCTAAAGTCGTAGGGAGTGACGCCACATACGTACATCCCCACCTTCCCCTCCACCCGGGGCTGGAAGGGCTCCTCTCTCTTCGTCAGGGAGTTGAATAATACGAGCTGCGGCGGCGCCGTCGCCTCCGCTACGGTGGCGGACGGCGGCGACTCGGCTTCCTTCGCCATGGTGGCGGATAGCGGAGCCTGGGCCTCCTCGGCCATGGTGGTGGAGGGCGAGGGGAGAGAGGACGGCACGCACTAGCCTAGAAACCCCAGCGGCCAGGCAGACGCGGAAGGGGAATTTGCGCCGGCGGCGGCGGCTGTCCGCGGGATGTGGGTGGCCGTGTGCGAAGTCGTCGAGAGAAGGCAGGGCAAAGTTCAGGTGGAAGTGGCCAGGTGGGTTCGATGGGCCAACGACTAGCGGCCCGTCTAGCACTCAAGCAACTCCGGTAGCACTGAACTACGGTTTCCTCTAATCCTTTTCTCAGGTCACCTGAATCAAGCTTTCAGCTCAAATCGGCCGGTAGCCAGTACTTGGTGCAGTAATTTCAATCGAGCTGGTTGGCTGATGGTTCTTGTGGCTGATAATTCAGTTAATACTGTTTTGTTACAATAGAAAAATATTATATCATAGCTGATAAACTAGACTCATAAGTTCGAGCGAACAGGGTGATTAATGTCTATTTATTTTAGTAGACACTATAAGTAGAAATTATATTCTCAACGAATAGTTTCTACGTAGTAATCTTTTATCCAATTACATGTTCTTCCTCACTTATCTATTGCATCTCTTTATGTCTTGATTATGTGTAGATATAGTTTTTTTATTAAGAAATCATCTTCTCCTCTCTCTCTCCCATTATTAAATCATTTGCCACATCAACAAAATATTTAAGTAGCAGGGTAATTGATACGCATAGAAACTAAGATGGCTTCTACACTATAAGGTTGTCTCCAACAGGGAAACCATCAGAAGACCTAAACCCAAAATAGGTCTCCAATAGAATATATATAGCCTTCAACAGAGTACCTATATGGAAGACCCATTTTGGGTGTCACGAGAGGTATGACCCAAATCTGAGTATCCTCTCTCCTGGAGACACATTTGTAGAAAATGTTCTCTTTTGGGTCTTGTTGTTGGAAAAGACCAAAAATGGGTATTGAATCCTTTGCCTGTAGTGCTACCCAAACGTGAAATGGATCTTGTATTTTGGGTAATGGTTGTTGAAGACAATCTAAGTGCCCTTAGTACCAGTATGTCAATAAGTTATAATAACTTTTCTCAAAGCAGGTAGACAACACGAGCTCAAGATATATTTGGGGGCCCTTGGGTTGTACTTATCTGCAGCAGCCGTGGGCTACGGTATTTCCTTGTTAGTTTTTGCAGTACCAGCCAGCAGCGCAGCAAAAAAACAAGCGCTTTTAGAGAAGCCAACTATTTGCCACTCTTATGATACCAACTTTTCAGTTACCATTATTACACAGAAATTTGCATTCTTGCCACTAGAGAAAGGAGAGACACTGAATTTTTGGCATTTTCACTGATGTGGCGTAGCAAGTTGGATGGTCAGTGTAAAAATGGCCACATGCCCTCGGCAAGGCATGCAAAAAAGACTAAAATGTCCCTGCCTATTCAGAAGCATGCCTGCTCGCCATCGTCTCATATAGCTGCTGGAGCGCCAACCCCCACCTGACGAGCGATGCCCAGGTGGACCATCTCGACCTGGGCCAGCCATGTCACCGCGATGGCTCTTCAAGTAGAAGAGACTCGCCGCCATGGCCTACTTGTCTAAGCCACCCTTCTGGTCCACAGGTCCGATACAACGGATCAGCTTAGGTCGAGATGGTCCATCTGTAACACCCTCGGTGTTACACTGTAAATCATTTACTAAAACATGCCATGAGCATCCTATTTGTGTGTTAATGCATGTGGTGAAATGAGTAAATGCAGTGTCGTAACGTAGAAGGGTCAATAGAATGTTAATCGAAAAGTTATTCCATGATTCGCGTAATTATCAAGTAGGGTTGTAAGCAAATTTTTATCGAACAAAAATAATATAGAACATATATGCAACACTTAAATAAAGTTGAAAGTACAAACTTTGTAGATGACAATGAAATACTTGGTGTTTATAAATAATGTTGCTAGCTTATATTTCTAAGGGTTTGGAAATACAACTAGAAATAGAAAGTCATTCAACACTTATAAGATTTCATAAACTTTTGGTGAGCTAGACACTGCGATGTTTGGTAATTTTTGTACGGCAATCTAGTTAAGAAGTAGGGTAGTGTTATGGGTTATTTTGGTGGCCTGATATACCCTCTAAAGTATGGTGAAGATGTTTTGGGTGTTTGACCAACCGATTAGTGGACGCTTTAAAAAGCATGCATGGCACGTCCTTGGTTTCCTCGCGTAGGCGTGGTCACCACGCCCCTATGCCGACGTCGGCACGACGACCGCGCGCGCGCGCCTGGCCGCACTCGGCTGGCCGCTGTGGCCGAAAGTCCTAGCACGTAGCTGCCCTACCTCACTGCCGCGTTGTTGCCGCCATAGTCTCGTCGCATGCTACGCGCTGCTGCTGGTGCCGCTGCCGATGTTAAAGCTCTAGTTTGGTTTTGGTGAATTGATGAAATCCTAAGTGCTAACCTAGTTTATCAAGTGATCATAAGATAGGTAGCACACTCTAAGTGGTGAAGCAAATGAAGATCATAGCACGATGATGATGATGGCATGGTGATGATCAAGTGCTTCGACTTAGAAAGAAGAAAGAGAAAAACAAAAAGCTCAAGGCAAAGGTATATTTTGTAGGAGCTATTTTGTTTTGGTGATCAAGACACTTAGAGAGTGTGATCACATTTAGGTTTGATAGCCGTACTATTAAGAGGGGTGAAACTCGTATCGGAATGCGGTTATCAAAGTGCCGCTAGATGCTCTAACTTATTGCATATGCATTTAGGATCTAGTGGAGTGCTAACACCCTTGAAAATGTTTGTGAAAATATGATAACACATGTGCACAAGGTGATACACTTGGTGGTTGGCACATTTGATCAAGGGTGGTGAAGTTTAGGTGCAAGGGTAAGAAACTCCACCGACAGAGTGTCCGCCCGTAGAGTGCGGACAGTCCGACGGTGCCACCGGCGCCCTAGACAGAAAAGACGGAAGTCACTGTGAGTGACCGGACGCTGGACTCGGTTGGACCGAAGCGTCCGGTCAGTGGCAGCAGAGGACATGCGTTTAGGTCTCATGACCAGACGCTGGCAGGGTGCGTCCGGTCAGTGCTGACGTACGCTGACGTAGGGCGTATAGAGGAGATATTGTGTGACCGGACACTGGTTGTGTCTGATCAAGCATGACCGGACGCGTCCGGTCGGGAAAATCACGTTTGGAACCTTACTGGAAATGACCGGACGCTAAGGTCCAGCGTCCGGACACTTTCTAACTAGCGCGTCCGGTCAACAGACAACCGTTGAAATCTGACGAACAGTATTTGAAGCAGGGGACACGTGGCGTGAATCACGTGACCGGACGCTAAGGGCCAGCGTCCGGTCGATCGGACCAGAGCGTCCGGTCACCCCACGTTGTGCCTAGTGAAGGGGTACAACGGCTCTATTTTATGGGAGCTTCTATTTAAGCCCCATGGCTGGCTCAAGCTCAGTCTCTTGGCTATTTGTATTGACATAGCAATCTTGTGAGCTTAGCCAAAGCCCTCTCACTCATCTATATCATTGATTCATCATCATAGTGAGATTGGGAGTGATCCAAGTGCATTGCTTGAGTGATTGCATCTAGAGGCACTTGGTGTTCGTGTTTCACTGTGGATTTCACTTGTTACTCTTGGTGGTTGCCGCCACCTAGACGGCTTGGAGCAGCGAGGATCGTTGAGCGGAGGGTGGTGATTATCTCCGGCTCCGATCGTGGTGATTGTGAGGGGTTCTTGACCTTTCCCTAGCGGAGCGTCAAAAGGTACTCTAGTAGATTGCTCGTGACTTATGTGATCCTCATCTTGTGTTGGTTGTGCGGCACCCTATTGAGGGTTTGGCATGTGAAGCCAATTAGCGCGTGAACCTCCAAGTGAGTGAATCGCTACAACGAGGAGTAGCTTGCCGGCAAGCAAGTGAACCTTGATAAAAAATCATTGTGTTCATCATTGATCCCAAGGTGATTGGTCTTCATTGTTATTTATTCTTGTGATTGATTGGTTTCTTCATCTACACGGCGGTATAACCCTCTTGATCACTCTCATTACTTTACCGCAAACTAGTTGATAAGCTCTTTAGTGTAGCTAGTTGTGAGAGCTTGCTTGATTGGTTGGTGTGGCTCTTTAGTTAGCCTTTGAGAGCACACTAACATAGGGTAGTGTCATAGCTATTGTATGAATAGACATTATCTAAACTAGAATTATGGTAGGTGGCTTGTATTTTGAGTAGGCTAGCGCAACACTTGCTTTGCCTCATAATTGTCTAACTATTTTGTTAAGTGTTGTTATAGAAATTTTATTAGGCTATTCACCCCCCCCTCTAGCCATCAGGACCTTTCACGGTGCCATTGGGGCTACACGTGTTCGCTCTGCTACACTGCCCTGCCCCCAGCTCGCTGCACTGCGCTGTTTCCTACCACGCCACAGCACGCTGCCGTCGCATCCGCTTGTGCCTTTGCACCGCTGCCCATCCCATCTTCATGCACGTGGGCTTGCTATGGCTATCGCGTGTTGTTTTGCCATTAATGGCGCTACGGCTGCCCTACCAAGTTGCCACCGCCTACGCGCGTGCACGTTCCCTCCTGGCTGCGTTGGCTCACAGCGCCTGCACGTGTGCGCCCAGCCATGTCCTACCAAAGCTCGGGCAAGCTAGCTAGACCCATTCCCTTTTCCCCTCCCTCCTCTGTCACCTGGCCCAACCGAGCCACGCCATCAATCCAGCATGGAAGGGTCACGTCCATTCAATTCGCTGCGCTCCCAACTCCGCCTTTGAGCTTGCTAGCCGACCGACACCAGACCGCGTCCAACCATGCCGTGACAAGCTCTAATTTGGAGCCTTGCTTCCACCGCTGCGCCATTATAGGCTAAGCTCACCGTTGCCGTGGGCAAGACCCCACCTTGCCATCCTGAGCCGAATTGGCTGCACCCCCAGCCCCACCTCGCAATCCTTCTCGATGTGCGCACCTGAGTTGTGTCCTCACTGCTTCCCTCGTGACGCTGACGCGGTCGAGCCACTATGGCCCACTATCACCCTTGCCACGCGCACATGGCCGGCTCGACTAGGGCGGTCTCTGGCCGTACCACCACTTCGGTTAGGATCATGGTGAGACCCTAACGCTCATACGCTGTCCATATTTCCTCTCTGGTGGCGAAGCTTGCCTAAACGAGGTTGCCGCCATCATAGGTTGGCCGTTGCCGCAAAGGGAGCTCCTGGACGTGCCCCCGCTCATCTCTTCATCGCCCATCAATTTGTGTCTGCACCTAGGTGAGCATCAGTCCTTTAGATAGGGCAGGGAAGGTCCTGGTTGGTCGACGAGGGTCGCCAGTGTCATCGGCCGTAGCACCGGCGTGTGCGGCCAGGGCGTGGACCTCTCCGTTGCAAAGGAGAGAAGGGGCGAGGGTTTTGTTGCAAAGTTGTAGTCTGTTGAAATAGTGCACATAGTGTTAGTAGTATTATTGGAGAACGCGAGGGCGTTTTTGCAAGTTGGTCGGCGTGCGCGCGGGCTCCCCCGTTGCGGGCCGCCTTTGCGCGTGTGTGGGTCGTGCTGTTCGTTAGTGGGCCGCGCGGGTTGAATTCGTTTTTCCTTTTCTAGAAAATAGAAATAGGTTATTTTTAGATTCTGAGCTAGACTTTGAAAAATTATATCAATTCACATAGACTTCCAAAAATGATGAAATAAATTATGTTTAGTTCCTAAAAATATTGTCTATCTAATGGTATGATTAGTGGATACATGTATGACTTGATGCTTAGGTATATTAATTCATTTGAAAGAGCTTAGTATTATTAGGTTAATATTTGTAGGAATTTTTGTGGCAAATGGGTAATAGTTTTGTTCCTGAATTTTTTGCAGCAGGTTCATTGTATTATTATGTGCTCACTGTAATTTCTATAGCCTTAGAATATTTTGAGAAATATGGTAGCTAAGTACTCCTTGTTGTAGTATATAGGAAATTGTTAATAAGGGTAGGAATCTATTTTAGTTGCTAAGTAGCACTTATAGACGAAACCCTGCTGGTTTGATGGGAATGATGATTAGCTTGGTATCTTAGTCATTAGAACTAGCTTAGTGGCTTAATAGATGTATTCTTATCTTAAGAACTGTTGTTGCCTTAATATTTAGCATTGCATCGTCATTGCATGCATGTAGAAAACGAGTTGGTGGAGTTCATGACTGTGAGCGAGCAGGAGTATAAGGAGGTGATTGAAGAGTACGAGGAGGAGATCCTCGTGCAGGAGGAGGTCCCAGAGCAACCACTGACTGAGCTGACACCACGCCTGCCCAAGGCAAGCTCCGGTGCATAACCCTTATTTTGAATAATCACTGAAAATATATATATGATGTACATTTACGTTACATAATTTATATTTAAACTACATGCATAGATATACCTATCTATGAGTCCTACTAGCTTAGGTCGAGTAGCTGCTATGCTTAGGTTTATTGGTAGCATGAGTAACCCGTCGTTACTCATAATAGGCGATTATTATTATCACTCATGATAAATGATGAAAGAAAAAATAGAGACCGGGCAGGGATATGGTATGTGTATTGGTGGGTGTAAGAGGTTGTGTCCCGTGGCCAACAGGGCATAGCTTGGTTACACTGTTTTCCCTGTCCATATCGATTAAGGACCGGCCGTTGCATTGGATTCTAGTCAGGTCATAGACTTATTATTCTGAGCACATACTTGTTTATGGGAGCAGGGAAGGCTCGTTGCACTTTTGTCGTGGGTTCTGGCTCAGGCCGACTGATTGGAGGCAGGGATGGTGGAGGTCTAAGCACCACACCATCATGTAGTCGTGGGTTCATTACATTGTTTTATGGGACTCAGGTGTGGGGGCTTGGAGTCCAAGTTTGGACGGGGACCTGGACCCCTTGACAGGAGAGTGATGGGTTGGTCATGCTTGTACCTGGGGTACAAGCGGGGCGTGTGTTTTGGGGTATCTAGCTGGGCACATTGTTTCGTGAATCGCTGAGTAATCTGGTACGACTTATCTACAGTCTAGCACCGTAGTAAGAACTGAAAGATGAAAGATGGTGAAATAGATCTGTTTGCTCAACTCTTGCTTGAAAGTAGAACATGTGCTTACATAGAATGGCTAGATAATGAGCTAATCACGACTGCTAATAAGAAACATATATAAGGATCTACTACTAGTAATGCTTTTTATGAAAAGTAAATTCAGCAACCTATAAAAGCTTATCATATTATTTGGAGTCAAAAAGTTATTCCTACTAGTCGGGTAAGTCTTGCGAGTATATTGTGTACTTAGGGTTTATTTACCCTATTGTAGGTGCAGTTTGAAGAGTAGCTGTTGTGTGGAGGATTCTTCTGATAGGCACAGACGGATCCTTGTATTCTACCGTTAGATGTTTATTGTAATTCCGCTGTTTAAATTCCACACTTTGAACTAGGTATTGTAATAACGTATTTCTAAAAACTCTGATTGTATAAAATAGACTAAGTATTGTAAACTCGTTCTCATTATTAGATCCTGGAAAAAATATGGATTATTCGAGTTCTTCCTTGGGGCATGCTCGATGGAATTCGACTGATGTAGCTTGCTTTCGGGGTGCTTAGTGTGTGGTGGAAGACGAGCGCCTCCAAAGGTGTGTTACTTCGGGCAGTTCTGCCACACCATCCTATCTTTTTTTATAGCATGTTCGCTTATTGGTTTCAGATAGGGCTTATCAGTCAGCCAACAATGTTTTTCTCTCACAACAAACCAACATCAGCCGGACTTATCAGCCTAGAAACCAACCAACGAATAGGCTCTTTATAAAAAATATGAAAACGGAAACAAGAGAGGGTCTTCTGCTCGTTTCCATCCGTTTTCGTCCCTCAGTGTGCATGACATGCGTCAACACCGCCAGAATGAAGGAGACTGTTGCAAACTGTGGCAACCGCATGAACTACTCGATTACTGGTGGTTGCCATGATCAAACCTACCACCGTAATACTCCCTCCGTCTACGAAAGAATGTAATTCTCGTTTTTCGAGAAGTCAAGCCATTTGAACTTTGACTAAATTTATATAAAAAAGTACTAACATTCATGATACAAAATAAGTAGTTATACAATATATTTTTATAATAAATTTATTTATAGATATAAACATTAATACTATTTAATATAAAACTTGGTCAAAGTTGGACAAATTTGACTGACACGCTTCCCAGTAGTACTTTTCAGCGAACAAACATTGTTTCTCTCTCATAACAAATCAACATAAGTATTAGCATAAGCCAAGTTTCAGCGAAACGAACTGGGCCTTACGAACGGAGGGAGTATATATACAAAAAATCATGACCTGGCGTAACGTACGGGTGTTTCTCTGTTTAAGTATATGATATTTGCTAAATTTTAGTCTAGACGTTTATTTTTGTGAAAACAAATTTATAAAATATAGAAATTAAAAAACTCCACCTCCCGCCGTCGGTTCACCAGTGGGCTGGCAAGGTAAAACAAAAGGAGTAATATGCATCGTGGGCCCTTGAACTTATCTTGGGGTGCCACTTAGGTTCACAAACTCTCAAATCATACTTTTGGCACCCTAATGTTCTTTAAGTATGCCACTTAGGTTCATAACTCATCGGAACAAGGTTTTTATCGACGTGGCGTGGACAGCGTGGCGCAAGCGCACGAGAGCCGCGCGTGAGCCTGCTTTGGGGCGTGCAAATAAGCAGAGAGCCGTCATTATCCAGGCTCTCGGAATCCGGACAGTACCTCCGGGTCGAAGTCTAAGGCGACGGACATGTCCATGTCGGCCTGCATCCACTACGGCAGCGGCGGCGCCTCCAAGGCAAACTCCTACGGCGACTCATCGAGTGGCAAACTCTTGTACGTGGCGCGTGGCGTCGGCACGTCATCCTCAAGCCCCGCCATGAGCTCCCACGCGTTGATCACCTCGGGCTCGTTGGGCGGCGTCAGCGTCGGCGTGCGGAGCTTTAGGGGCCGCTTCGCCGGGTCGTCGCCGAGGAGCACCGCGTCCACGGCGTGGTCGTTGTCTCCCTTCATCATCTCCTCCACCGACAGCGTCGCGTGCCTACACGAGCCGGAGTGACAGGCGCTGCCAGCGAGGCCGAGGGTGCCGAGCATCGACACGGCCCTCAGCCGCAGACGCTGGATGTCGACGGAGGGCAGCGAGAAGCTCCGCCACTCGTGGGCATCGGCGCCGACCCACACCATGTCGCGCCATGCTTCGGTGGATGTCACGCACCCCATCGCCGGATCACGTCGCGATGACGCGGGGGCGCGCGCTAGCCTGCCGCCTGCGTCGTCCGTGCTCGCGTGCACATGCACACGCGGCTCGATCAACGACACCACAAATCCACAATGCAGTTGCAACCAAAGGATCTAGAGCTCTCGAGCCTAGATAATGGCAGCTCTATGCTTATTTGCACGCCCCAAAGCAGGCTCACGCGGGGCTCACGTGCGCTTACGCCACGCTGTCCACGTCACGTCGGCCAAAACCTTATTCCGATGAGTTATAGACCTAAGTGGCATACTTAAATAATATTAGGGTGTCCAGAAGTACGATTTTAGAGTTTGTAGACCTAAGTGACATCTTATGACAAATTCAAAGGCCTACGATGCATATTACTCAAACAAAAACAAAAACAAAAACAAAAAGCAAAAACTGTAGCACCCCTACGAAAAGAAATCCAACACCGCCCCTGCCCCTGGCTGCCTGGCATTGCACCCATCCTCATGCAGTGTAGAAGCTACGAGGGACGGCCGGTCCAAAAGGCGCGCGTAAGCCTGTTAACGTCCAAATCCAAAATTTATAGCCAGACATCCTAAATCAGTTTCCAAGAGTATCTATACGGAAGACCTATTTTGAGTTGTCTGAGAATATCTATACGGAAGACCTATTTTAAGTTGTCTGAGAGGCACAATCCAAATATAAACATCCTCTCTTTTAGAAATCTATTTGCAGAAAAATTTCTCTAGTAGGTCTTGTTGTTGGAGAAGATGAATCTTTTATCTGTAGCGCTACCCAAAAATTAAATGAATCTTGTATTTTAGATGTTGTTGTTGAAGTCTAAGGGGCCCACCTCAACAGGCTAGCCGCCTACATATCTGTTCGCTTCGCTGAAAAAATAAACTAAAATACTGATCCTATTGATTTATCATGAAAAAAAAACCTATGTCAACTAAAAAGACAAGCCGGAAAAATACGAATGATAACACAAACGAACATGCTTACAGGCCATAGACGCGCGCCAGGCGCCACCCGCCGCCGTGTCGGCCTCCCGTCACAAGCCCAGAACCAGCACCCTCCAGAGCATTCCAGAACCCCAATCCAACGGCCAAGATCGCCCGAGCCCGAACCTTCTAGACCCGCCATCTCCTCAATAAAACCTCCTCGGCTCCTCCCCGTGTCCCACGTCTCGTCTGAGAAAAAAAAGAAGTTTCCACGAACCAATCTCTCTGCAACTGCAACCAGCAGCACGACCTGCGAGGGTTCGAAGGAAGGAGGAGCAGTAGTTTTTCGTTCGTACAAGAGGAAGAGATGGCCAAGGGGGAGGGGCCGGCGATCGGGATCGACCTGGGCACGACGTACTCGTGCGTCGGCGTCTGGCAGCACGACCGCGTCGAGATCATCGCCAACGACCAGGGGAACCGCACCACGCCGTCGTACGTCGCCTTCACTGACACCGAGCGGCTCATCGGCGATGCCGCCAAGAACCAGGTCGCCATGAACCCCACCAACACCGTCTTCGGTACGTGTCAGATGCCATCCTCTTCCTTTCCCTTTTCACTTTGAACTTGGAACGCAAACTAGCACTAGCGTTGTTTGATTCCATGCTGCGGATGCGGAGTTCATCATTAATCATTGATGCTGCGGAGTTTTACATTAATCTTGACGCTTCAGATGCTTGTAGATCTACTGGAATTTGTTTTAGTGAGCAATTTCTACTCTGTTTCAATTGGCAATATGAGCAGCAGTAACCTTAAACATCTGAGCAATTTCTACTCTGTTTCAATTGGCAACATGAGCAGCAGTAACCTTAAACATCTGATTTGTTTCAATCAGCTACTTTGTTATGTTCTCCATATGAGTTCTCCATATGAGTAGGATAGTTTAACAATTAGGGGGATGCGAGTCGATCTGTGGAATTTGTCGCTCAAAATCAGATGCTGCCGTCTCAATGTAATCCTGTGTTTTTCGAACTTTGTAATAGCAATAACTGCAGTAAGTTTTTTCGATCAGATTTGCAATCAGTAGTTACCTTTGTCGCCTCTGGTGTAGCTACTCTAGATCCGTTTAGCGGTTTAGGTGGATTGCACCGCGTGCAATTACATTTTTGTACTGAATTTGTGCTGGAACGCTGTCCTGTACAAAATTGTCGCCGTCACCTTTCGTTGGTTAGTAATTTCAGACTGTAGTATTCGAAAATGTGCCGTACCTGATCATTGATTAAAATGTGCCTTACCTGATCATTGATTTTAATATTTAGCTGATTTATCGTATTGAGCGTGTGTTTTTCTGCCGTCATTTGACGGCCCTGCTGTTTTATTTTAATATTATTCAGCTGATTTATACCGTATTGAACGTGTGTTTTTCTGCTGTCGTTTGACGGCCCTGCTGACTGATGTCTCGTCTTTCTGGATGGATGCAGACGCGAAGCGGTTGATTGGTAGGAGGTTTTCGGACCCGTCCGTGCAGAGTGACATGAAGCTATGGCCGTTCAAGGTCGTGGCTGGCCCTGCCGACAAGCCGATGATCGTGGTCAACTACAAGGGCGAGGAGAAGCAGTTCTCCGCCGAGGAGATCTCCTCCATGGTGCTGACCAAGATGAAGGAGATCGCCGAGGCCTACCTCGGCTCCACCATCAAGAACGCCGTGGTCACCGTGCCTGCCTACTTCAACGACTCCCAGAGGCAGGCCACCAAGGACGCCGGCGTCATCTCCGGGCTCAACGTGATGCGTATCATCAACGAGCCCACCGCCGCGGCCATCGCCTACGGGCTCGACAAGAAGGCCACCAGCAGCGGCGAGAAGAACGTGCTCATCTTCGACCTTGGCGGTGGCACCTTCGATGTGTCGCTCCTGACCATCGAGGAGGGCATCTTCGAGGTGAAGGCCACCGCCGGTGACACCCATCTGGGTGGGGAGGACTTCGACAACCGCATGGTCAACCACTTCGTGCAGGAGTTCAAGCGCAAGCACAAGAAGGACATCAGCGGCAACCCGCGCGCGCTGCGGCGTCTGCGGACGGCCTGCGAGCGGGCCAAGCGCACGCTGTCGTCCACCGCGCAGACCACCATCGAGATCGACTCGCTGTACGAGGGCATCGACTTCTACACCACCATCACCCGCGCCCGGTTCGAGGAGCTGAACATGGACCTCTTCCGCAAGTGCATGGAGCCCGTGGAGAAGTGCCTCCGCGACGCCAAGATGGACAAGAGCAGCGTGCACGACGTCGTGCTCGTGGGCGGCTCCACCCGCATCCCCAAGGTGCAGCAGCTGCTGCAGGACTTCTTCAACGGCAAGGAGCTCTGCAAGAGCATCAACCCCGACGAGGCCGTGGCGTACGGCGCGGCTGTCCAGGCCGCCATCCTGAGCGGCGAGGGCAACGAGAAGGTGCAGGACCTGCTCCTGCTCGACGTCACCCCGCTGTCCCTGGGCCTGGAGACGGCCGGCGGCGTGATGACCGTGCTGATCCCTCGCAACACCACCATACCGACGAAGAAGGAGCAGGTGTTCTCCACCTACTCCGACAACCAGCCGGGGGTCCTGATCCAGGTGTACGAAGGGGAGCGCGCCAGGACCAAGGACAACAACCTCCTCGGCAAGTTCGAGCTGTCCGGCATACCGCCGGCGCCCCGCGGCGTGCCCCAGATCACGGTGTGCTTCGACATCGACGCGAACGGCATCCTGAACGTGTCTGCGGAGGACAAGACGACGGGGCAGAAGAACAAGATCACCATCACCAACGACAAGGGGCGGCTGAGCAAGGAGGAGATCGAGAAGATGGTGCAGGAGGCGGAGAAGTACAAGGCGGAGGACGAGGAGCACAAGAAGAAGGTGGACGCCAAGAACTCCCTGGAGAACTACGCGTACAACATGCGCAACACCATCAAGGACGACAAGGTCTCCTCCAAGCTGGGCGCGGACGACAAGAAGCGCATCGAGGACGCCATCGACGGCGCCATCAGCTGGCTGGACAGCAACCAGCTCGCGGAGGCGGACGAGTTCGAGGACAAGATGAAGGAGCTGGAGAGCATCTGCAACCCCATCATCGCCAAGATGTACCAGGGCGCTGGCGCGGACACGGGCGGCGCCGCGGGCATGGACGAGGACGCACCGGCCGGCGGCAGCAGCGGCGCTGGCCCCAAGATCGAGGAAGTCGACTAAGCTGGCCCTGTGCATCGAGGGGTCCGAGATGCGTAATGTTTCCTCGCTCTTTGGCCGATCGTGTCACTTGGTAGGAGTTGTCGTGTTGTCGTGGTAGAAGTTGAACTTGAATTTGTTTGGGGGCAGTTTGACTTTGAGGTTGTCGTTAAAAAACTCATGCTGAGCTTTACTCAGCCTTTGAATATGATGATGCTTCCTTAATTGTTTTCCCCTTTCTGTCTGAGATTGGATATCTGTTTTGTGTTTTTGCATATTAAGAAGTGATGATTAAGCTGCAGGGTCTCTCCAGCTGAGCAGGCGCACTAACAATTGTGCACGAAGGATCATCAGAGACGCACAGAGGACGTCTTGTTTGCTTGTCACCATGATTGCTCAGGACATAATGCTAACTTAAAAAGTGGTACTTTTGTGAGAATTCTCACGACATTGTGAACACACACACACACACACACACACACATATATATATATATATATATATATATATATAACTACTATCCTGTAGCTGGCTACAGAATAACTTATTCTGTAGCCACTTTGAGTTACGATAATTACTATGTTATTTTACGAGATTATAGTAACTCCTTACTAAGTGGTTTAATATAACGTTATGGTAAATATCCCCATGTGTTATAGTAACCCAACTATCGTAAATATGTATTTATATTATGGTAAATTAGTATATAAAATTATAGTAAATGGAGGTGGCTACAGAATAACTTATTTTGTAGCCGGCTACTGAATAGCCTCTCCATATATATATATATATATATATATATATATATATATATATATATATATATATATATATATATATATATATATCCCTATATATCTATATCTATATATATATATAGAACTACTGTCCTGTAGCCGGCTACAGAATAACTTATTCTGTAGCCACTTTGAGTTACGATAATTACTATGTTAATTTACGAGATTGTAGTAACTCCTTACTAAGTGGTTTAATATAACGTTATGGTAAATATCTCCATGTGTTATAGTAACCCAACTATCGTAAATATGTATTGACATTATCGTAAATTAGTATATAAAATTATCGTAAATTGAGGTGGCTACAAAATAACTTATTTTGTAGTTGGATTACTATAATACATGGGGATATTTATCATAACGTTATAGTAAACCACTTAGTAAGGAGTTACTATAATCTCGTAAATTAACATAGTAATTATCGTAACTCAAAGTGGCTACAGAATAAGTTATTTTATAGCCAGCTACAAGGTAGTATATCAACAACAACGCATAAAATGCAAGACTCATTTAATCTTTGGGTAGCGCTATAGTCAAAGGATTCAATACCCATTCGCATCTTGATATCTTCTTCAACAACAAGACCTTAAAGAGAATCCTTTCTGTAAATGGGTTTCCAGGGAAAATGATACTCATTTGGGTTATGTCTATCAGGCAATTCAAAATAGGTTTTCCGTATAAGTAGTCTATTGAAGGCTAGTTTTATATCTCTGTTACTCATTTTAAGTTTGGGTGTCCATATACATTCTCGTTGAAGACGGTCTTAGAGAGCATGGTGAATATTACTTGATATGATTTCCATTAGTTTTTTTTCTCATGCAAGCAGTGAGCACAATTGCAGCCTCAACTGCCATATTCCGTGATTAGCACCATAGCAAGTTGCCAGAATTTGACAGGTTGCCATTATGATTTTTCTTAGCATAGCTCCATAGGATGTACTACCTCCGTCTCCAAAAGAATATGTCACGTTTTACTACCTTAAGTTTGACCAATTATAGGTAAAAAATTATTTATGTTTATGATACCAAATAAATACCATTAGATTATGAGATGTATTTTTATAATAAATTAATTTAAAGACATAATTGTGAATGATCAAATGTGAATCACTTTTCGTGGCATGCAACTCATAATTACTCCCTCCGTCCAATAATATTTGCACGTCTAGCCCTGGACACGCAAACCAATGTGTATGTGAAATTACAGAAATGCCCTTGCAAATATCAGCCCCAATACATCCTCCCGTGACCCGTCCCACCACACCACTCCCTCGCGCTCTCCCACAGCTCTCTGTTTCTCTGGCCGCCGCCGGCGTGTCGGCTCCGCCCCCTGGCCACCATGGGCGTCCAGGCCGCATGCCACCATCGACGTCAGGCGTTGCCTCCGTCTTCCGTGCCGACGAGGACGAGCTCTTTCCGCCCGCGCGCGCCCGCGTTGCCGTGGCTCTCGCCGGCCGGAGCCGAGCCCCTCTGTCAAGCGCCAGTCGCGTTGCCGTGGCAGTCGGGCCGGGGCTCCATAGGCCGGAGCTGAGCCCATGTGGTGGTGTTGCGAGGTCCAGCCACTGCGCGACGGCGGCGCGGAACCCGTGCACAGTGGCGGCCTGGCGAGGTCCAGCCGCTGCGCCTGCGCGATGGCGGCGCGAAACTCCTGCATGGTGACGCCGTGGCGATGTCCAGCCTCTGCGCGACAGCGTAGCAGAGCCCGTCCGTGGCGGTGGCGTCGGGAAGCCCCTGCACAGCGGTGGCGTCGCGCCGACGGGGCCTAGACCCTGCTCAGCGGTGGCGTCGCGCCAACGGGGCCTAGCCCCTACGTAGCGGCACGGAACTGATCGAATGGGAGGGAAAGGGGGACGAGTGGACGGTGCGGCGGAGGAAGAGATGCGCATGCGAACGAGTGGATAGTGGAAGGAGCGCTCTCACACCAGTGCTGTAGACGGGAAGGGATGATCAAGAAGCCACGGAGTGGGTTCTAGAGTGGGTTCTGGAAGCCTGGTGAATGAGTGGACGAGAGAGTTTTCATATTTTTTTATGTCGATTTTTTATTTCATCGGTTTGGTCCACAGCCAGTTGCAGCTGCCAGCTACTGCTCTCTGCCAGTTCTGAGACCCTATAGCGACCGTTTATTTTGGGAAAAAATTAAACGGTAAAGGTGCGTTTAATGTGGGACGGAGGGAGTATATTCTTTTCAGAACGAATGTAGTAGTTCTTTTTTATAACATAGGATGTAGCTTTTATATAGCGATCAAATTGGTAAAAGTTTTAAAGCTAAAGGACATGTATAGTTCTTTTTTTTAAAAAAAAAATCCCTTGAGTTTTGTAAATTGCGATCCATCACCTAAACAATAAAACCCTCCCTACAACCAAGCAGTAGCAGTTTAATCTTTGCCCCCATCTACAACCTCTATTCCACCTCCTTTCGTACCCCTCTCCGTGCCATTCTCCCAGTGCTCCTGCCACATAGGCGCCGCCGCGCCGGGTAGGTCCTCGCCTAGTTCCATGTGACATGGTAAACATCTCTTTATGCTCATTGGGTTTTTTTTCGAGGGAATGCTCACCGTATTTCTGTAACATGGTAAATAGCTATGGTAAACATCTCTTTATGCTCACCAGTTTTTTGAGTGATGGCTGCACTAGTATATGTGTTTGTGGTGTAAAGTGGCGGGTGGGCATTGTTGGTGATTAAAGTTGGAGGGCATGCGATGCCATATCATATTCATATGGCACTATGCCATAATCCCCTATGTCATCACTCTTTTTTTTTCTTTTTTCTTTTTTTTTTGCGCTCAGGGAGATTCATTCATCAGGGGGAGCAGGATTACAATATGAGGACAACAGGTCCAGCACATAAGCTGGGGCATAAGTCCACCACCCAGCTCGTGTGTCGCCTGTGACCTGTTTAGCTAATACATCTGCTACCTTATTACAATCTCTAGAAACAAAAGAAAGCTTAAAATCATGAAAGAGTAAGCTCAGCTCCCGGATCTCCTGTAGGATTGTTGAGATAGTCGATCTCTGGTTAGTCCCTGCCTGCCATAGCTGCACCATTTGTTGGCAGTCAGTTTCTAGCCAAATCTTTCGGACTTCTGACTGAACCGATAAGGCCAGCCCATCCCGACAAGCGATGGCTTCCAAGGTGAGGGCGTCGAGGCAATGATCATACCACTTGGCGCTGCCCCTGATGAACGCCCCAGCACCATCACGCAGTACCGCACCTGTAGCACCTTGCCCTGTTTGTTCATAGAAGGCGCCATCCGTGTTGCATTTGATCCAGCCCAGAGGTGGTCGTTCCCACCTAGGTACTGCTCTCGGCTCTGTCACTGACGACTGAGAATGGGTCGCCTGTCTTAGATCAAAAGCCAAGTCTGCCGCCCATTGTACAGCCACTCGAATCGGCGGCAACATCTCCCCATGTCTTCGTCTATTTCGCTGCATCCAGAGCGCGTTCCTGCCAATGATGATCGTTGTCTGATCTCGCTCCGAGCCCGCCCTTCCTTCTACCAGAACCTGCGCCCAAGTCTCCTGATGCAGGGTTGGAAGCTTGACGCCAGTGGCAATTTTCGTTTGCTCCCAGAACGCCTTGGCAATCGAACATTCCAACAAGATGTGTCTGATTGACTCTGCCTCTGCACCACACATCTCGCAATTCGCAATTGGTTCCACATGCTTACGGTGTAGAATTTGACGAGTCGGAAGAAACTCATGGACCACACGCCACCAGAATACCCTGATTTTTGGCAGCACCTTCAACTTCCATATTTTCCTCCATACTGAATTTTCTGAGACACTTGCCGCAGGCACCACATCATCCCTGATGCGTGCCATGTCTAGTAATCTGTAAGCAGACGTGACAAAGTAAACACCATGCCTCTCCGGTTCCCATGCCCAGACATCTCCATATTGGATCGGCGCCGGGGTACGCAAGATAGCAGCAGCATCTACCGGTATGAAGGACTGCTTGATAAAATCTTCATTCCACTGTCCATTTTCTGACAACAGCTCGGCCACCATTGACACCGGTTGTCCCTCCTCTGGCGTGAGAGGTCGACCCCCAAAATGATTCGGGAGCCACCGATCTCGCCAGATATGTGTCGAGGTTCCATTGCCAACTCTTTTGATCAGCCCTTGCGACAAAACCTGCCGGCCTGCAAGGATGGCTTAGTTCTTCTAAAGAACGGCAAGAGATTTACCGAACCATTTTAGGTGAAGAAAGAGTACTTGAAAAGAAGAAGAAGTGACCTAACAAAAACAGAGGTAAAAGAAAAAGAAAACATAAAAATGGGGCTGTTGCCACCCCAACGAGTGAAGGACAAACTATTTAGTAAAAAAAAATCCACACGTTTCGGAAAGGAAGAGAGTAAATACTAAATAGTATCACAGGGCGAAAATGTTTATGACATCCATCAATTAACGGATGAATAATCTAGTGAGTGAAAACTAGGTACCAAGAATATAACATCAAGGAATAATATGATCAAGTTCCCTGGTCTGTCAAAAATACTCTTTTCGTTTTAAATTCTAAGTTATTTTTAGTTTTTTAGGTACATAGTAAAATCTGTGTCTAAATATAGCGTGTATCATACATAGAAAAACCAGAATGACTTGTAGTTTAAAACGAATGGAGTATGACACATACAAATGAATGACTCAAACACTCTTAGAAGATCCTAGATAAATTAGTTATCATGACTCCCGCTGTCAGTATAGAACCCACCACCAAAGCTCTCATGCCCGCCAATGAACATGTCACTACTTGGATGAGTAACCGCAGCTATTTGATTCAGACAGCCTATGCAACAGCCATATGAACAAAACCCAATTGTGCAGGTGCAGCACTGGTAAACATGGAGCTCGTTCTCAAGATTGGCATCCATTTCCACAGAAAAGAACAGCTCATCATCGGTTGGGGAATAAGCAGTAAAGCTGTAATACTGCAGGCTAATCCATATTCAAAGACGGTGCACTTCTCGGTGATCTCTCCACGCTGGAACTCTAGATCTCTTGTTGATGCGCAGAGCCAGTTGGACACTCTTCTCTGCCGCTCTGTAAACCGCCAGCTGTGTGCCCTTTGGACACTCTTCTCTGCCGCTCTGTAAACCGCCAGTTGTGTGACCTCTTGGCCTGTGCTTGAGGAAGAATTACTCTTTCCCTGACAATCAGTTGTCATCGCAACCTGCACCATTGATTGGCAATGAAGCAGCCAGCCACTATCGCACCACTGCCGGGAGAGGAATCGGAGCCCAGGTGGGATTGGGAGACTGATTTGCCTAGCAGGCATATTATTCTGATAATAGCTTTGCTGGTATTTATATAATAAGATTCTCAGGCTGATTAGCACACAATACGCGATAGTGGAAGAAAGTAACCATGAGAAAAAGTGAAAAACCAAAGGAAAAGATTAAAAAACAGCAAAAGATTAACAAAGCATGGATGCATTGTAAGTTGGAGCAAAATCCCAAGAGGTGGTCCGATACATGACTAACAACACAATATTTCGCTGACAGATACTTTGACATGTCTATTAGGTACTACAGGTAGGAAAAAACAGACACTGGAACAGAATCTGGCCGCCAGCTTCATGAACTTGAAATGTTCTATTTCTTCTTGTCAGTGTGCGTACCAGCCGATCTGCAGATACCAACAGAAAATTCAGTTAATACTGATAGTTATGCAGCATAAAGGAGGATCTCTTCTATTAAGCCAACATGAAGATGCTAATACGAACAATGCTATGAAACAATTCAAACATATTATTAAGTGCCAACATAGAATCCATTTCTATAAGATACAATGGTCCAATGATAGTGTCCACTAAATAGACAAAAATATACAACTGACCAGATAGTAGAAAAACAAGACATGTATATATAAGCAGATCAGACAAGATTAGGATACTATAACACAATGCGCACAATCAATAAGCACTAGTCATCTATACACAAACTCATTACCAGGTAATGCAAATGGCAGGATCAATATGCAGAACTTAAATTGATGTGCATTAATGAAATAACAATCGTTGAAGAGTAAATCAAAATTATGCAACAAATTAGCAGAAGCAACTGACACATGCAAAAGCATCTGCAGGAAAAAAAAGACAGGCCACCAAGCAGTATTCTAGTTTTATCACAACAAAGTTTCACATTTACACACCTCATCTTCCTGAGGACACCCGCCATCTCCTCTCTCTTCTTCTTTGCCCTCTTGTGAGTTCCAAGCTTTCTCTTGGCGACCTTCAGAGCACGCTTGTCCTTGCCAACCTTCAGAAGCTCAGTGATACGCTTCTCATACGGAGCAAACCCAGCAACCTCTCTGATCAGGCCCCTGACCATGGACACCCTCTTCGTTGCTTTCTGCATACCACATGAACTTAGAACAGAGGACACAGTAAATCTATCACATAGGAACACACACTACTTGTACTAGCCATTTACAAGTGCAGACACTAAATCATAGGCTTTTACAAGTTAAATAAATGAAAGCGAATATCTCAGTATTTGGTAGGGCACATGGCAACAAATTCAATATATGAGAAACAACAGGCAAACTTCACATTCACAAAAAAACTTTAGAAACAAATTTCTACTAAAACATGTAGATAAACATGTCTTACACTATCGTCAGCAATCAAACCTTCCATCTGCATAAAGTAAAGTGGAGCTCCTCAACTAGTATTGCAGATCCATCAAACTGTGTTTTGTCGAATTGGAAAAATGAACAAGGACAAGATTAAAAACACAACTAATCCTCAGATTCTTGCATACGAGTAGCAAGCATGATCCTAGTCACACACACACATCCTAGACAACCCTATAAAGCGAAAGTTACAGAGCACAAACCATCAACTAGTAAGACCTTCTCTGCATCCTAAACCCACAACATCCACACCTAATCACAACAACACTACCACCCGCGAGATCAACATGATGACCCTAAAAAAGTTGAAAGTTCGCTTACCCCCTTGCGGTGGGACGGGCGTGGAGGCAGCTCGCGCTTGGTGACGACATGGCCCTTGTTGATGCCCACGAAGAGGCCCGACTTCGGCTGCGGCGGCGCCATGAGGACCAACCCTTTCCTGTGCGCGCACACAAACAAGCGGAGATGAGCGCGTACGCAAGGAGAGAGAGGCTAGGTTTCAGAACGGCGGCGGCGGCGGCGGCGGGGAAAGGGGGAGCCTTTTTTTTTTTTTTTATTGCGGGAGGGGGAGGCTTCCCTTACCTGTAGAAGTGAACCGGCTGCTACCGAGGGGAAACCCTAGCGGAGTGGAGCCTTTATATAGGCGACGCGGAGGTGGCTTCGCGGCCGGAGGATACTGGGCTGGGCTGAGATTGTTTCATTCTCCTTTCCGGGCCTTTTCTGTTATCTGGCCCAGGTTTTCTTAAGAGGATTGTGATTAGTAAGTAAGTTGGGCTCTTGTGGGTCGTTATGGGTTCGTTCGTTAGAATTTTTGGAGTTTGCAGTATGGGGCTGACCGGCTGAGCTGGGCTATCTCGGCAGTTGTAAACTTTGTTGCGCTACTTCAGCACTCACAATTTTGAGCGTAAGCATCGTCGTAGGCCAAATTTTATGTGAAAATATTGTAAGAAAAAAAAATACTGTTTGTTCGCTAAAAATTCTGTTTGATTAGTCGTCATTCTGCAGTTTAACGTCTGCCTGGTTCACAGTAACTTCACAGGTTTCGTAAGCCACCTTTACAACTGACATGTGAACACCCGGGCCTTGCCTTCTCGATGATGAGCAGGGCAGCTTATTTGGATTGCGGTGGGCAGCAGGCGCCGGCAGGGGTGGCCACCGATATATATTCATATTCATATTTACCCCTATATTTACCATGAAATTCTTGGCCAGAAACCGCGTCCATGTCACCCGAATTTCTTCCCGCCATTTGATCCCGCATGGGATGGTCCAGATCCCTTCAATAGGATTTTACCGGAAGCGGCTCCTTCTGATTCTCTTTACCTTTATCGACTTCTCCACACCTTCTTTCTACCTTCCCTGGCTTCTGCTCCGGATCCGGTCAGCCAAATATATCAGCCAGATTCTGGTTCAGCTTCCACACACTTCTCCTCTCTCTCTCTCCTCTTCCCTCTCTCTCCCTCTCTCTCTCGACGCAAAAAAAAAGCACGCGGGCGGCGCCCTCAGCACGCGACGTAGCGCCGCGTGTGCCCCTGTCGGTGGCCGTCCCCAGACACGGATCCACGTGGCTGGGCCCCACCGGTGGCCGCCGCCGCGACTTACCCGGCGCTGCCTCCTCCAGACATTCCGCGTGCGATACACGAAATCCTACCTCCTCCTCCTCATCCTCTTCTTCCTCCTCCTCCTCCTCCTCGGGTCGCGTCCTGCCGGTCGAAACCATGCCGCCTCCTCACCGTGCGAGGTGCTCACGGGACGCGACGACGCGCGTGGGCTGCGGCGCGCCACCGTGTCCATGCCTCGGCAGGTGGCCGCCGCCGGCAACTCCTCCGCGCGAGCAGGACATGCCAGTGGCCGCCGGCATCACTGCCCCACGGCGCTGCCTTCTCTCGCCATCCCGTGCCTGCTGCTGTGCTCCATGAAACCCTAGCACTCAGGCCGGGCAGGGTGGCGGCGCCAGCGGGTCCATGCCAGTCGCCTCCCTGTGAAGCATCACGTCGGTGGTCACCGCCGACGACTGTAACACCCTCGGTGTTACGCCCTAAACAATTTACCAAATCATGTCATGAGCATCATGTTTATGTGATAATATATGTGATGGAATGTGTAGATAACATTTTTGTAACTTAAGATGATCAATAAAAATATTAAATGCGAAGCTATTACACAACTCATGTATATAAAGTAGGGTTTAAAACTATTTTTTATTGAATAAAAATACTATAGAACATATATTTGGCACTTAAATAAAGTTTGGAGTATGAACTTTGTAGATGACAATAAAATACTTATGGTGGAAAAATAATATTGCCAGCTAACATTTCTAATAGCCTAAAAATGAAACTTGAAATCAAATTTAAGTATATATATACAACAAGACAATGCCATGTTTGGCAATTTATTTTGTGAAATCGAGTTAAGAGATGGTGTCGTGTTTTAGCTCGGGTTGGTAGCCTGATATGCTCTCTTGAGTATGGTGAAGATGGTTTAGGCTCAAGAACAACCATTTAGTTGTTATAGGTGCTTTAAATTTCGTGCGCGACACGTTCTTGGGTTGGTTGGCCGGGTGGAAGGTCAAGCTCCAATTTGGAGTTTTCCCCATCGTCGTTCTATTAAGGCCGTGCTCGGCCATGGTCGAGGGTAGCCCTCCTACCGCCCATTCCGAATCAATTCACCTGCACCACTAGCATCGCCTTGACTCCGTCTTCACCTTGTGCGCCTTAGCCAAACCGCTACCACCTCCCCGTCATCATTGACGCGACCGTGCCACCACGGTGCGCTGCCGCACGGCTCGGCCACACGTGGCTAGCCCTTCTCCATCACCCTCTTCTCCAACCGTTACCTCGGCTAGGTCCACGGTAGTCTACTGATGCTCACTCGCTAGCCGGTTAGGTCCTTAGGTGCCCTAGTTCACCGGAGCAGTCGCGCCACCGTCGTGGATTGTGACCGAACCACCCAATTTATATAAGATTAAGTACGGCTGTCTCCGTTTAATACGTTAACGTGTGCATACTTTCACTTATATAAACCTAGTAGTCCATCGAGTGTCACGAAGGACCTCGGTAAATCAACATCACAACCAAGATCGCATGATTAAACAAATACACATCATATACACAGAGTTGCAGCAAAAATAATATTACAAATGGGTTCACAAATAATAGTACAAGTTTGGGTTTCAAAACCGGTTAAAGGAAACAACATAGCTTTCAAATGATTACATTAATATAAGTTCCAAATACATTGCTAGCACAAGTGACATTCTGTGACAAAAGCATATAGATAAGAAATAAATATAGTCACCGAGCCCACCGGTGGTTAGCCACCATCTTCAGTTGGTCGAGAACTTCACCTGCAACATGGTGGGATAAACTCTAAGTATTTGAATATACTCAGCTAGACTTACCCATCATAAACTAAAAATAAAGTGACACCAAGTGATGTTGATAAGGCTCGATCTTCCAATAGGTATGATAGCGTCGATTAGTGGAGACTCGACGTTCATGATCTAGGCTTTGAACTAAGACTGATTCGGACCCTCATAACCATTACACCACTGCTTCATTGGTTATCAACCACGCGAACACGATTGACCTCGCCGAGAAGGCTTTCCTACAAGCGAATCGAGAACACATGCAAGAACAAAATTAACGTAATCTAAAATTGCAAATAAATATGAGGCTTATGATAACAAAAAGGAGTTCAAGTCTTTATTCAAAAGGACTAATCACCATAGGTGAACAAGATCAAGAACAGGGGTCCTGGTTCACAGCAAGCGGCCTTGGCAGCGCAGTTGCAGCAAAACGACGTCTGTTTCACGAGGAAATTAAGAACTAAATAAAACCCTAAACCCTAACAAGAGTGATGGTGGTATAATATAGAGTCTTGGGCATCACCCCCCTAGATGCGCCCCTAATGGGCCCAAACACGATACACGATCCAACGGACCAAAAGACGGTGTCACAACACCCTGATAGATTCTAGACGCTGACTTGTTTCAATGATTCATATTGCTTACGAAGGGCTTTTGATGTGAGACCACTTGCATTGGCTTCCTTATCTAATTAGCTTTCCATCCATATATGGATCGTCGAAAACGGAGCCCGGATATGCCAGTGTGACCAGTTTTATGACAGACTGGTCCTAGAACCCGAGATGGGCTCCAACTTCAGTTGGACAAGGCCTCCACCATGAGAAAGATGAATTGGATTCCCTTGCTAGACCTCCTCCTCTCCTTGGCTTGTATGTGATGGAGTGATGTCCTCGTCATCCACCCTTTCTTGAATTGAAGTCATCCTCGACTGAAGTAGATCGTCTCCTCCATTGGATGACTGCAACAATGGTTTCGAAAGAAGACGTTCATCTTGGCGCCCAATCCTTCACAAAGGCTGCTACCATGGTGGCCTTCCTACTGGGAATTCATCCTCCTTCTCCTGCAAAAGGTTAGTACCAACAAGAGGCATAGCACTAGAAGCAGGACCAAGTGGACATATAGGCGATGTACAAGGTAAAGCATAATATGGTTCATCATGATCAGCAAGAACAGATTTAAGAGCAAATAAAACTTCTTTCATGTTACTTGATGGTTCATTTGTTGGTTTACTAGAGTCTTTATCATGGCCTTTCTTTTTCTTTTTAGCAAGTTCCTTTTCATATTGCATAATTTCAGCAGGAGTTAAAGGAAGTAAAGCAATGGTCCTTTATTTAAACATAAAAGTATATCTATTTTGCCTACCATGATGTACAACATTATTATCATATTGCCAAGGGCGGCCTAACAAAAGTGAACAAGCTTGCATAGGCACGACATCAAAATCAGCATAATCATGGTATGATCCGATAGAAAAATACACATAAGCAGATTGTGTTACCTTTGCCTTACCACTATTGTTAAACCACTGAACATGGTATGAATGTGGAAGAGCACATGTAGATAAACCAAGAGTCTTGTTAAGCTTAGAACTTACCAAGTTATTGCTGCTCCCTCTATCAATTATAGCATGAACACGGAAATTATTGACAATGAGGAACATCTAAAACAAATTATGGCGTTGTAGCTTGTCTACTGGCTCAACTTGTGTACTCAAAACATGCTGAACAAGGATTGATTTATAGTTTACAGTGCATGCCACACTATCAATTACCTCATCGGGATCTTTAGCACTATCGGCAAATTTATCTGAATAAAGATCTGTTGCAAGTGTAAATTCATTCTCTTCATCACTAGCAGTAGCATACCCACCATCATCAGTAGCAATATATGCGTGTTTGCTGGGCATTCTTTAGCAATATGTAACATGCCCTTGCAGCGGTGGCAAACAACTTTAGAAGAGCTGCTAGAGGAAGGTGTAGCAGATCCACTAGAAGAAGGTGTAATAGGAGAACTCTTCTTTACAGGCGCTTGTGGTGTCTGCACATTAGAAATTTTACTCACCTCGGTTGGACGTGAAGAAGTGGATGGAGTTGTGGAACGCATAGGTTGTCGTCCCTGTACTCCCCTTTCAGCTTTCAGAGCATAATGATATAATTGGGGAAATCTAGTCCATTCTTTATAGTCAAGAACATCATGTATTTCACGACGCAAACCTCCCAAAAATCTAGAACACTTATCCATTTCATTATCTTGTATGTTACTACATTCTAGACCAATTAAAAACTCATGATAATATTCCTCAACACTTTTACTTCCTTGATTTAAACGCTGCAGTTTTAATCATAGATCACTCTGATAATATGGAGGAACAAATCTCGATTTCATTCGTCGTTTAAGTACAATCCAAGTTTGAGGTATTTGAACATTAGCATTAGCATTAGCATTAACATTATTGCAAATATCATTCCACCAGAAAAGAGCAAAACTAGTAAACTCACTAGTAGCAAGTCTAACTCTATATTCTTTAGGTACTTGATGGGAGCTAAATTTTTTATCTATATCCATCTCCCAATCTAAATATGCTTCAGGATCAGCAGAACCAGAAAAAGGAGATATCTTAGACTTGGTTTTAGAGAAAGGGTCATTATTACCTTGGTAATTACCTCCCATATCGCGTCGGTTAAAGTTCAACCGATTACGGTTACGTGCATTCTCAGCACGTCGAGCTTCGCTTTAGCCTTCGCATCACCATCCTCCTCCTTAGCATCCTCGCCTTTGAGATCATCAGCATCAGCATCTTCAGGACGTGGCTCAAGATGTTGTTGTTCAACATCTTCAATCCTCTTGGCCAAGTTGGTGATTTGTTAAAGGATCTCATTAAGCTTGTCATCAAGAACGGCACAAAGCTCATTCTTGGAAACACAATCATTGAAATATGTAGGTGTATCCTCGTTTCCTTTGCCGCTGCCTTTGGCTTTTCCTAACGTGGTTAGTAGAAAGGAGAAGACAACACAAATAATACTATCCCTACCAACTACTTAGGTTGTTGTCGACAGAATATCGTCGGCAGTCCACCGAGGGGTATCCCGCGATGGTAGATTGATCGGCAGAGGAGCGTGTAATCAAGAATAAGAAGGCAATAGAGACACATGAGTTATATAAGTTCAGGCCATTAGTATGACGTAATACCTTACTCCTATGGTCTGTTGGTTTGTATTAGCTATCGTATGATTTTCCGTGATTTCGTAGGGGGTCCCTGCCCGCCTTATATAGTCCAGGGCAAGGTTACAAGTCGGTTAGATCTGAGAGATAACCGGAAAGTAATAACAGATTACAAGAAATACGGGATCATACATATCCTATCAGATCATGTAGCATCTTCCAGATATCCTCCCTATGCCTTGCGGGAGGCGCCGAGCAGAATCGTGCCCCGCAAGGCTCCTTCTCGTGGGCTAGACCGCCCCTAGAGGCGTAGCCCATGTGGCCTACCATGGGTATCCGGGGTCATACCCCCCACAGCTAGTCCCCGAGCGCCTTGTACCCGTTGAGCAATGCCGTCTTGAACTTTTCCGAGCAGGTGCGAACAAAAACCGAGCTGTCCAAATCATGGTCTGACCACCATAATGAATCGCTGATCAGTTGTGAGCAGCTGTCGAGCAGCGTGCACCATCGCCGACCAGTGTGTTCCGAGCACGGCTTGACATAAGGGTGTAAGGAGCTCAATTTTAGAATTGAAAATTCCTACGCGGTAAAATGAAGTGTGCCCACTTAGAGTTCAAACACGAGGTTAAAGATACCTTGGTTTAACTTTTAGAGGCTCGAAGTCTTTCGGAAGAAACAAACACATTCACCGCAAGGTGAAGTGTGCCCACTTAGTCCTCGAGCCTGACAGTAGGTGACGTAGTCACATGGTGCCAGGCTCAAAAAATATTGAACCAGCCGAGCAGGTAACCAGTCCCCGAGCGTAGCCTCGAGACGAAAAACAAACACATTCACCACAAGGTGAAGTGTGCCCACTTAGTCCCCGAGCCTGATAGTAGGTGACGTAGTCACGTGGTGCCAGGCTCAGAAAAAAAGTAATCCACCCGAGCAAGTAGCCAGTGCCCGTGTGTCGGGCGTAGAATTCAGATAAATCAAACCGTGGAGAAAAATTGGAGTAATGGCTGTGCAGCATTGGGTACTGAGCCTCATTAAATTGCAGAGAAATCGGTGAATATTTGGCAACGATAAATGAGCGACATGGGCTACTGTTACGTGATAGCCCAATTTGCGGCCCATTAAACCACGTTGGTGGAGTCAAAGTAGTGCTAATAGCGGGAACGGTTTCCCAAAAACCCTCAGACGCAATGAAAACTAGAGAAAGTGCTTTATAACCGTGCCACCACATACATTGCCTCCTACCTCACTCAATCTGCCTTTCTTCCTTCGTCCACAAACCCTATGCTCCACATTCCGCACCATCACGAGCACTCGCCTCCAACCCAGTTCCAATCCGGAGAGAATGGCGCCGAAAAAAGGAGCCGCAAAGCCGAGGAAGGTGGCCACTGGAGCCAGCCGCGACGAGGAGTGGGTGCCGTCAAAGACGATGGCGGCGGATCTCAATAGGATGGTGGCGGCGGGCGTTCTCCTAGACCACCTCACTGCTGGATGGCGGCCAGCTAGTGGTGAGCCCTTCCCAACACCACATACTGATGAGGCTGTAGTATTTGAAGATTATTTCTAGCGAGGATTAGGGTTTCCTGTCCACCCCTTTTTGAGGGATCTTTTGGAGTTTTAGGCGATTAGCCTCTATAATTTGCACCCCAACACCATTCTGCACGTGTCTATCTTTATCCATTTCTATGAGGCGTTTCTCGGTGTTCTTCCGCACTTCAACCTCTTCAGGCACCTGTTATATCTGAAGAAGAAGGGGCAGCGGTTCCAAGGTGGTCAGCGGCATGTACCTATAACTCAGGGATGGAATGGCCAGCGAATATATCAGCATACCGCTAAATACCTCCCTTAAAGGTTGGAACGCCAGATGGTTCTATATCAAACAAAGTCACCCAATGATTCGATGCGATGTCCACCACATCTCGGTTAATCATAGTAACTGGTCGGAGAGACCCAATAATGCTGACATGGAGCAGGTAATGGAACTTCTGGACTTGATTAAGGGCATGGAGCTTAGGGGTGAACTGGTGGCAGCTAGCTTCATAGTGCGGCGCGTCCAACCCTGCAAAGAGAGGGCCCACCCGGCATTCGACTATAAAGGTGACAACGATGGTACCTAAGAAAACACAGTCCGTCTAATGAAGAAAGAAGTAATAGACCGTGCCATGGACCTATTTACTTCTAATGTCTCATTTAGTTGGCCAAAAGGAATGAAGGCTTTCAACTGTACCAATCCACCTCCTCAGGTAACCCTTTCACCTTGCATTGTTTAGGCATCAATTTCCAAGCAAAGGACTGACTTACTTATGTAAAGATCCATTAGTAGGATAGGGCAATATACTTTTCAAACATGCTGAGAGCCGATTGGCCGAAAGGAGTGGACATTCGGTGGCCGTTACAGTCCAAAGAGAAGGAGCAGAGCACCTTGTCGGATAGTCCATCCCCAGCATTGGAGAAGATCCATGGGAAAAGACCGGCAGTAGATGAGCTGGTCCAAAAAGGAGAAAAACCACAAGCTTTACTGCACCAAAATCGAGCGGCATCTCGCTTGGAGAAGACCGAACCGCTCGACCGTGAAGAAACGCTGTGATGGAGTGGTCGGACGATGACGAGGACCAGGCAGCGCATCCATCGAGCACGAAAGAGCCATCGACGGATGCTGAAGCTCCCAAGCAGCAAGTGAGGAGAAGCTATGTGCAGGCAACGACGGAAGTCCTAGCGGCGCAGACGACCAAAGTCCCCGAGCAGCAAGAGGGGATAACCACAGAGCAGCACATAGAGGCGGCCCTAGGGCACCAAGCAGAGTGGCACTCTATTGTAGAGGAGCAGGAGTCCTCCCATCAGGCGGACCAAGCAGCAGCACCTGGGGGATCAAGCAGGCATCGCCGATTCAAGAAATTTAATCGGAAGACCAAACCGTAAGTATATTTGCCTTGGAGTAATAATATTGTTCTTTGAATTTTCTTGATTACTAAAAAGCCGATATTACGCAGGGCAACGTCGAGGCCCATACCCTCAGTAGAAAAAATGCCAACTGCCCCTATCCGGGAGTCCCCGAGTGCTTGGCCAATAGAGGATGAGCCAGCTGTCGCTGCCAGCAGTCCTGGCAACGGTGAATCATTGGCGCACACGACAGGCGCATCGGTGACCGCGATCGAGGCTACGACTAAAAAGGTTGGTACTTTGGAAGTGGAAACTGCAGCTGTTGTTGATGCACCGAAGGCTGAGGATGCAACTCCGTCGACGGTCGAGGAGCAACCTTCACCACCCACAGCGATGCTAGGAGTGGTCGGAGCAGCTGTCCGACCATGGAGTCCCCCCAGTGGTGCCTCAATCGATGGCGGAGGAGGACGAGGTTGTGGAGATCGAGCGTGCCGCACCCAAGCCCCAGTCCGTCCGGATTCTCCAAAAACGCGAGGAAGAGGTGGTAGTTGTCGAGGAAGAAGACACCACCAGGGAAATAAAGAGGTTAAAATCCACCGTTGCTGGTGTTATGACTCAAATTGAGGTGAGTACCACACCTGAAACACTGATATATGTTGTTGGAAACCATGGCTTATCTCTAGCATTGTTCATCCATAGGGGATAGCTCGAACAGCCGAGCAGCGGCATCAACTGATGAAGAGGATGGAGCCCCTCGCCGAGGAAAACAAGAAACTCCGGGAGGCATTAAATCTTTCGAAGAAGAATATTAGGAGGGCCCAGCGCGAGCGGGACCTTGCAGAGTCTAACTCACTGGACCTTGAACATCAGAAGGGGGTTCTATCTGAACAATTAACGGCTGCATCCGAGGAGCTACAGAAGAAGTCCGAGCAACTGGCGATTGTATCCGAGGAGCTAAAAAATATGTCCGAGCAATTGGGCAAGAAAACTGGAGAACTCAAAAATAAATCCGAGCAACTCGATCAGAAGTGCCAGCAGTTCAAGGATGTATCCAAGCAGAAATCTGGTATGCCTTACTATATAATGTACTTTGCAATAATTTGCCAATCCGCTGTTATGATAACTGTTGTGCTTGAAGAACAAGACGCACAACTCAGCCAGCTTCGCCAGACCGTTGAGCAAATTCGATAAGAGAAAGCAAAAGAGTCGAAGAGAGTAGCCAAACTGGCTGAAGAACTGAGAGGTAGATACCCCCTGATCGGAAGTAATGTTGTAGTACTTTTCTGGTGTGATGAACCATTCTAATTTTTGTAGATTACCACCATAAAACCAAGGCACAGTTCGATGTGCTGGTACAGGAAGCCAAAGTCTAGAAAGACAACTTCAACACTATATCCATTGCAATAGCACCAGTACTCGACTGCATCGACATTGAACCGGCACCCCGTCCTGACAGCAGGCAGCAAGGGCCAGACACCATCATTCAGAGATGCAAGGCAGCGTGGGAGAATTTCAAAAATTTCAACCGTGACGCCGTTTTGACCGCCACTACTCATGCCCTTGCAGTGGTTCGGTCCCCACTATCTGTCTATCGACATCCAGTCGATAGGTGGTGGGTTCGCAGACGGGCTGAGCGACGCGCAAACCCAGCAACTAGAGGATGATGTTGAAGATGCAGCAAAAATGCTTGTCGGCGATATAGACCTGTTTGGCAAAACAGAAGCTGGTGGCGAATCTTAACGAACTGCTCGGATACTATCGCCTGTACTACTTACTTTATTTAGCGATGAAGAGTCGTTTATATTAATAACCCGATGCCGTTATGCATAATATAAGCAGTGTTCGATCAGTTAGTTTGCACTAAACCTGATGCTTTAGCTAGCCCATAATTCGCAGAGCACGTAGCCCGTGTGCATGTTGGGAAAACAAGCGTTACCATAGGACCGTAGCCTACTGCCCGATACGCAGAGCACGAAGCCTATAGCACGTGTGGTGGGATGTTAGAGCTTTGGTTTCCTCCATAATTATCAAAGCAAAACTCATGCCGCCCAGCGGCCGATTTGAGTAACTTGTCGAGAAAAATAGTTAAAGTGGCGTCCGAGCAGCTAGTCTATGCCTAAAATCTAGCCATTGATTAGCCCATAGTCCATAACGTCGAGCGCAGAGACCCTAACACATGTAGGATTAACAAGCATGACCAAGGAACCGCAGTCGACCAACCAAAACGCAGAGCGCGGTGCCCCCTTAGCGCGTGTAGGAAGTAATCGGAGACTGGGTCTTCCCCATAGAAAACATAAAAGAAAAAACATGTGTTGCTCGGTGAGCTATGTTACGAAATTTGGAGTGCAAAAATCGTCGTCGTTTTTAGGAGGAAAAACTTATGTGATTCGGAGAAAACATAATAGGCGATTTTTGGAGAAATCGTGTTCGTCAATTTTTGGAGCTATCGTGTTCGGCAATTTTTGGAGTTATCGTGTTCTGCGATTTTTGGAGTTAAAGTGTTCGGCGATTTGTGGAGTTATCATGTTCGATGATTTTTGGAGTTAACGTGTTCGGCGATTTTTGGAGTTGTCATGTTCGGCGATTTTTGGAGTTAACATGTTCGGTGATTTGGAGAAATCGTGTTTGGCGTTTTGGAGTTAACGTGTTCGACGATTTGGAGAAATCGTGTTTGGCGTTTTGGAGTTAACGTGTTCGGCGATTTGGAGAAATCGTGTTTGGCGTTTTGGAGTTAACATATTCGGTGATTTGGAGAAATCGTGCTCGACGATTTGGGCGTACTTGGTGAGCGTATTAGAGGTTGTCACAGAGTGGCGTATAGCCCGATAACGGTAAGTGAAGCTTATAATGGAGGAAAAATGGAGGAAAATTATGGAGACCAGAACTTTATTAATATGAAGGTAAAGAATACATATATGTGTTATTTCAGGGGTAGAAGCGTATAAGGTGCTCTATGTGCCAGGAGTTGGGAACATCGAGTCCATCTAAGTCACATAAGCGATAAGACCCTGGTCGAGTAACACCTTTTACGACATAAGGGCCCTCCTAGGGTGAAGACAGCTTGTGAAGCCCTTCGGTTTTTTGTTTCCGACGTAAGACGAGGTCGCCGATCGTGAACGAACGACCTTTGACATTACGGTTGTAATTCCTCCGCAGACCTTCGAGGTACTTGGCTGTGTGAACGCAAGTAATCAGACGTTCTTACTTAGCCCGATCAATGTCTTCTGTCTGAACAACTGTGGCTTGCTCTTCATCATAATTTTCTACTCTAGGTGCTCGGAATGCAATATCCGCTGGGAGTATGGCCTCTGAGCCGTAGACCATAAAATATGGAGATACGCCGGTACTGCGACTAGCTTGAGTGCGCAGTCCCCAGACCATAGCTGGTAGTTCTTTGAGCCATCTGCACGAATGCTTTTCTTCTTTCTGATAGAGCCTTTTTTTGAGGGCGTCGAGGATCATACCATTAGCCCGTTCGACCTGGCTATTAGCTCTAGGATGAGCAACGGAAACGTATTTAACAGAGATGCATCGGTCTTCGCAGAAGTCCCAAAAATGATGGTCGGTAAAAGTTTTCCTGAGGTCGGTGATGATGCTGTTCGGTAGACCGAATCTGTGTATGATGTCTTCAAAGAGCTCGACTGCTTTCTTAGCAGTAGCTGCGACGAGTGGTTTGTACTCAATCCACTTGGAGAACTTATCAATAGCGACATACACATACCAGAAACCTCCTGGCGCTGGTTTGAAAGGCTCGATCATATCCAGTCCCTAGCATGAGAATGGCCAGGAAGCTGGAATGGTCTGTAGTTCCTGTGCTGGTACATGTATTTGCTTGGCAAAAAATAACAACCCTCACATCGTCGAACGAGATCTTCCGCATCAGAGATGGCCATGGGCCAGTAAAAACCTGCTCGGAAAGCTTTGTCGACCAGTGTTCTTGAAGCCGCATGATTGCCATAGGAACTAGAGTGAATTTTGGAAAGTAGCTTCACACCATCGTCTTGGATGATGCACTTCTGCAGTATCCCTTCCTTGGCACTTTTCCTCATCAGGCTACCGTCTACCAACACGTAATGCTTACTTCGGCGAATTAGTCATTCGGTTTTGATTTTGTCGGCGGTACTTCGTCGTTGGAGAGGTATTTGATGAACTGTTCCCTCCAATCAGCGACCAGCAAAGGTACCGCGAGTACCAACTGCTCGGTAGGGGGTACTTCTACAACTTCCTTATCTTCTTTAATGGATGGTGTCAGGAGGTCTTGAACGAAAACCCTTGGCAGAACCACGGCACGAGAATATCCTATCTTTGATAGCTGGTTGACTGGTTAGTTTTGATCCCATACCACATGGTGGTACTCGATGCCGTAGAATTTCCCTTCAAGCTTCCTGATTTCGGCGCAGTATGCGTCCATTTTCTCACTAGAATAGGACCAATCTTTATTGAGCTGATTGATAACTAGCGCAGAATCCCCATATACCATGAGGCATTTGACGCCGAGCTCGACAGCTATACGGAGGCCATATAGACATGCTTCGTATTCCGTGGCGTTGTTGGAGGCCGGAAAATGTATGCGAAGAACATATCAGAGTTTATCCTTTGTCGGTGTGATGAATAGAATGCCCACACCAGCACCATTGATATTAAGTGCGCCGTCGAAGTACATCACCTAGTGCTCGGGGCAAGTGGCGGCAATGGGTTCTTGGATTTTGGTCCACTCAGCGATGAAATCAGCAAGCGCCTGTGACTTGATGGTCGGTCTGCTTCTGAAGTCAATGGAGTAAGTGTCGAGCTCAACAGCCCACTTGATGATACGGCCATTGGCCTCTTTATTGCGGAGAATATCCCCCAGAGGGAACTTGGTGACCATGGCGATCTTGTAGTATTCGAAGTAATGTCGGAGCTTGCGTGAGGTAATCAAAATTGCATATAACAGCTTTGCACCTGAGGATAACGAGTTTTGGGCTCATTAAGCACCTCGCTGATGAAATAGACCAGACATTGTACCTTGTAGGCGTGTTTAGTTTCCTCGCGTTAGATGACAATAGCCGTACTGACAACTCGAGAAGTGGCGGCGATGTAAACCAGCAGAGTTTCATCTGGTCGTGGCGCTGTCATGATTGGAGGTTTTGTTAAAAACAACTTGAGCTGCTCAAAAGCTGTGTCTGCCTCCTCTGACCAAGAAAAAAGCTCGAAGGCCTTGAGGAGCTTGAAGAAAGGTAGCCCTTTTTTCACCGAGGCATGAGATAAATCGGCTTAACGCAGCCATGCAGCCTATAAGCTTCTGTATATCCTTGACACAACGTCGGCCGTCTCATGTTGGTGATGGCGGAAGACCTTATCAGGGTTCAGTTTCAATGCCCTCGAGCACTGACGATGTACCCTAGCAGGATACCGGATGGAACTCCAAAGATGCACTTTGAAGGATTGAGCTTCCATCGGTATTTGCTCAAGTTTGAGAAAGTTTCTTCAAGGTCGGCGATAAGATTGTCGATGGTTTTAGTCTTAACGACCACGTCGTCGATGTAGGCCTCAACGTTGTGGCCGATCTTTTAGTCGAGGCACGTCTAGATAGCCCTTTGGTAGGTCACTTCAGCATTCTTTAGTCCGAAGGACATAGTGGTGTAGCAGTATGCACCGAAAGGCATGATGAAAGACGTTTTGACCTGGTCTTCCTTCTTGAGGGAGATCTGATGGTAGCTAGAGTAACAGTCAAGAAAGCAGAGCAATTCGTAGCTAGCAGTGGAGTCTACAAACCTTGTCTATCCGAGGCAGGCCGAAGGGGTCTTTAGGGCAGTGTTTGATAAGATCAGTATAATCAACACACATTCTCCATTCTTTATTCTTTTTCTTAACAAGAATAGGATTAGCTAACCAATCTGGATACTACACTTCTTTTTATAAATCTAGCAGCTAAGAGCCATTTTATTTCTACCCTAGTAGCCTCCTTTTTGTCCGGCGCGAATCGGCGAAGTTTTGTTTGATCAGTTTAGCGGTCGGCGAGACATTCAAGGAGTGCTCGATCTTCTCCCGTGGTACCCTCGGCATGTCTGCAGGTTTCCAAGCAAACACATCGGCGTTGGCACGTAGGAAGGAGACAAGCGCGCTTTCCTATTTGGGGTCAAGGTGAGCCCCAATTTTCACCATCTTGGAAGGGTCGTCGAGGCCGAGGCCAATCTCCTTGACTTCCTTGGACTTGGTGGAGGCACGAGGAGGTTCTTGGGATCTCCATGTCGTCAGCAGACGACATCTTGGCTTCGGCGACCACGCTAGCCATCTAGATGGAGAGGTCGGTGGCTTCGGCGGGGTGAGACTTTCTATCTCACAGGCGTAGGCGACGGAGAGGTTGGCCCGCAAAGATAGGACCCCTGCGGGCGAAGGCATCTTAACACCAAATACGCATAGTACGGAATGGCCATGAACTTGGCCAGAGCCGATCGCCCTAGTATGGCATGATAGGCGGGGTCGAAGTTGGCGACATAGAAGTTGATATGCTCCACTGGTAGTTGGTTGCCGTGCCGAACTGTACTGGTAGGGTAATTTCCCCAAGCGGTCTGGATGCCCTACCAGGTACCATGCCCCAGAAGGAGTCTGAAGGCGTGAGATCTGTTGGCCCGAGGCCGAGCTCCCTTAGGGCCCCGACGAAGAGTAGATTCAAAGCGCTCCCACCATCGACGAGGACTTTTCTGAAGAGCACCTTCTAGACAGTGGCAGCAAGGACGAGGGGAAAATGCCTAGTGTAGGGTATGTCCGCCCACTGGTCGACCCTGCTGAAGGTGATGGAGACTTCAGACCATGGGCGATAGCTGGGGGTTGGCGGTAGTTTCTTCTGAAACGACGGCGAGCACTCGTCGGGCAGCGAGCTTTCCGTTCCCTTCTGCTCTCGTTGGAGGCGAAACCCTCGAAGATGGTGGTGACCACCTTGTCGTGGTCTCAGAAGGCATTATTATTATCGCCAGGAGGTCGGCGTCCTCCCGTTCCCACCATTGTCATCGTTGTACTTTTTCTCCTAGAACTCCTTAGCAAACCAAGGCAGTCCTTCATCTTGTGTTTGGTGTTCTTGTGCAGGGGGCACGGTCCATCAAGGATCTTCTTGTACTACTCATCATAGTTACACTTTGCGCATGGCTCATTGATGTTGGCAACAAAGTGATCTGGTCGGCGACAGCGATTCTGACTAGGTTTGAATCCATCTGGCCGATCTCGTCCACTGTCTCGATGGAAACTACGGTCATCATAGCAGTGACCATTGTGCTGTCGGTCGTCGTTACAGTCGTTGTGGCGTGATCGTTGTGCTGTCGGTCGTCGTGGTGGCGAGGCGGGCAATTAGTGCTGTATCTTCATTAAAACGCACCTCTGCTTCCTCGGGCGTCGATGTATTGGTTGGCAGTTGTGATCATCTCGCTGATGCCGGTAGGTGGCTTGCTGTGAACTTAGAACCAAGTTCTCGGTGATGAAGTCCTCGGACGAAGGTGGTGATGACTTCGGCTTCCATGATGTTGGGAATAGAATTCCTCATCTCGAGAAGCGTCCAATGTAGCTGCGGAGTAGTTCGGATGGCTTTTGGGTGATGCGGTTGAGATCGTGCTTGGTGCCCGGCCGCCTGCATGTGGCCATGTAGTTGTCGGTGAAGACTCTCTTCAGATCTTCCCAAGATCCGATGGAGTCTGGGGCAAGGCTTGTGAACTAGCTCATGGCGGCTGGTATGAGCATGATGGGGAGATAATTTGCCATGACATTGGTGTCTCCTCCAGCAGCACGGACGGTGGTGGCGTAAGCCCTGCAGCCACTGAGTTGGGTTCATCCTCCCTTCATAGGGCTAGACTCCAGTGATTTGAAAACACAGGCCACTGGAGCGTTCGGAGCATCCTGGTGAACGCTGGGGGCCCTTCCGGCTATAGGGCTGATATCGGCAGTATTGCCGACGACGATCAACTCCAGAGCTGAGTCCCGGGTTACCGTACTCTTGCTCGTACTCCTGGAGACGTCGTACTTCATCTTCATGGCGCCTAAAACGTCGTTGATCGATACGCCGACGTGCATCCCAAAGGTACTAAGGTGCACTCAGGTGTCCTGTTCGATCTCTTGGTCGTGCTGGTGATGATGCTCGGCGTGGTGGCCTCCAACTCCCCCCTAGGGAGGTAGTGACTGGTCGGCGAAATGCTTTGACTGGGGCGGCATTAGATCTAGGATCGGCTGATCGCAATCACGCTTGTGGAGCATGAAGGTTCTGAACTTCTCGGATCTCATTAACTTGACAGTGTGCCACTTTAAGCATAGCGGACCTTGGCGAGCTCGGGCTCTACGGGAGGTGTGCAAGTTCATTGTGGCCACGGCCAGATTGGCGCTCGGAGTTTTGAAAACGTCATGGCCATCAACGGGAGGAATTCTTCGTTGAGGTTGCGATGGAGGGGCCTTCCTTGTGAATCGAACTGGTTATCACGAGCGGCCTCGCCATCGCAATGGCACGTTCGTTATCACGGCATTGCATGTAGTTGGCGTTCCTGTTTTCATGGGGGTGCGTTCCTCATCTATTTCGTTCCAGGGGGGCTGTCGATACTGACGTTGAAGATTACGCCACCCCGGAAAGGCAGGAGAGGAGGTTGCTTGGTGAAGGTCTCGACAGGGGCTCCATGGAGCCTTGAGACTCAGAGTCTGGATTTTCCTCAAGGATAGTTTGGAGGGATGTTCCGGGACCGGCTGGCGTGTAGCTGTTGATGGTTGGTGGAAGCTGGTCGGCGAGCTGGTCGACAATTTGCCCCTTAGGGCGTCCTGATACATAGCGGGTGTTGGCAGCCCGAAGGGTAGGGCGCGAGCCCTGAGGTTTGCCGAGCACTAAACACCGACAGATTGGGATCAGAAGGTGGTCGGTGCTAACAAGGGTGTCTAGAGCCGACTCAGCAATGAAGGCAATCGACGAGTTTCAGGCTGACCGATCGATAGACTCGATCAGATCATCATTATTGATGTGCCTCCTCCGATAGCAAGGAAGCGAGCGGAGTGGCTGATGAAGTCGACCCTAGAAGTGGTTCTGAGATTGGATCTGCGGTCGTAGGTGTGAGGGTGGTCGACGCAGAATGGATCTGCACCGGCTCAAGAAGCTCTCCAACTCCTCGCGTTGATGACCCACGTGATGGATCCAACCGTGAAGATCTGGCCGGGCTACGGGAGGAACGAAGAGCCTACGGAAAAAGCCATCTTGTTCGACAAGGAAAGCACGCACACCCCTACCTGGCGCGCCAACTATCGATAGAATATCGTCGGTAGTCCACCGAGGGGTATCCCGCGATGGTAGATTGATCGGTAGAGGAGCGTGTAATCAAGAACAAGAAGGCAACAGAGACACATGAGTTATATAGGTTCAGGCCGTCAGTATGATGTAATACCTTATTCCTGTGGTCTGTTGGTTTGTATTAGCTATCGTATGATTTTCTGTGATTTCGTAGGGGGTCCCTACCCCTTATATAGTCCGGGGGCAAGGTTACAAGTTGATTAGATCTGAGAGATAACCGGAAAGTAATAATAGATTACAAGAAACACGGGATCGTACATATCCTATCAGATCACGTAGCATCTTTCGGATATCCTCCCATGCCTTGTGGGAGGCGCCGAGCAGAATCATGCCCCATAAGGCTCCTTCTCATGGGCTAGACCGCTCCTAGAGGCATAGCCCATGTGGCCTACCGTGGGTATCTGAGGTCATACCCCCCACAGTTGTGGACAAGGAAAAATAAGGCACACAACTCTCAAGCGTCTTACCATGGTCTTACAAGTGTTCTTACCAAAGCAACAGGTAGTGTAATCGGTCGGTGACTGTGATACCATTGTAGCTTGAGTGTAACAGTTACAAGGCGAACTTGTACTTGGTTAGAAGAAAGTGAAGCTTCGACAGGCACAATATAGTAGCAAGGAATAGCAATATTCATAACAGAATAGCAAAGCTGAATAAGTATCTCGAGTACTTGTCTTAGTTGCTGGTCTATTCATGTTCCAAGTACTAGATGTATCAAGTGATGTGAACAACAGAAATATAATTAGGAATAAGACGGAAATCAGCACACGCAAACATAACTCAAATGGTGCTTTCTATGTGCTCCTCTAGATATTGTTCCACTTTTGCCCCTCACTTTTTTCTCTATTTTGGGTTGTCCTTGTTTTTTTGGGATTCTTTGACTTTTTTTATTTTTTGATATTTTTTCTTCACTTAGGAGCACAAAAGAAGTAACCACAGAAAATATGAGCTTAAACAAGTGAAAGGTGAGGCCTGTGGAAAATTCAGAAGACGTGCTCAAAATTGACAAAAAGCTTGTGACCACAAAAAGAGGATCTTATGACTAGTTTTTAGCCAAAATAAAATTTTCCAAACCCGACAAAGCAAGGGACAAGCATATCTGAATTTTTTTGATCGATTTTGATATATGGAACGTCGAAATCCGAGTTTGTATACAAAAAACTAGACCAGTTTTGAGAACTGACTCTGTAATTAGAGGATAAAACGGGGATCAATGCGCGCAAAAGTCATTGCGGCGGCTATGGATAGATGCAAACAGTTAAGATAAGTGTAACTAAATTAGATGGGGTGGACTAGGGTTTAATGGATACAGATGAAACACAATAAGACTTGAGGTGTTCGTGGATTATGATGAAAAACAATGGGAAAGACACAAACTGGACTAAAATGATCTAAAACCAGTAACTAGAACTTGCCCTAGGACACAAACTCAACAACGCGAAATAGAAACGAAATTGCATGGCACAACGAGGCTATAGGACAGAGAATATGAGGCGGTGTATATATTTTTTGGTTTTTTATGGACTATAGGTAGTACAAAAATAGTAACAATCTAAAAGGGAAAATAAAAGTATACCTAACGGGCATCAAGGTCTCTGATACCACTTGATGTTGACAAGGCCCAATCTTCTGATAGGTATGATAGCATCAATTGGTGGAGACTCGACGTTCATGATCTAGGCTTCGAACCAAGACTGATTCGAACCATAGTAATCATTACACCACTGCTCCATTAGTTATCAACCACGCGAACACGATTAACCTCGTCGAGAAGGCTTTCCTGCAAGCGAATCGAGAACACATGCAAGAACGGAATGAATGCAATCTAAAATTGCAAATAAATATGAGGCTTATGATAATGAAAAGGAGTTTAAGTCTTTATTTGAAAGGACTAATCACCATAGGCGAACAAGATCAGAATAGGGGCCCTGGTTCACAGCAAGCGGCCCCGGCGGCACAGTTATAGCAAAATAACGTCTATTTCATGAGAAAATCAAGAACTAAACAAAACCCCCAAACCCTAACAAGAGTGACGGTGGTATAATATAGAGTCTTGGGTGTCACCCCCCCTAGACGCGCCTCTAATGGGCCCAAACACGATACACGGTCCAATGGACCAAAAGACGGTGTCGCAGCACCCTGGTAGATTCTGGATGCTAACTTGTTTTGACGATTCCCATTTCTTATGAAGGGATTTTGACATGAGACCACTTGCATTGGCTTCTTATCTAATTAGCTTTCCATCCATATGTGGATCATCGAAAACAGAGTCCAGACTCACCCGTGTGACCAGTTTTATGACAGGCTAGTCCTGGAACCCGAGATGGTCTCCAACTTCAGTTGGACTGGGCCTCCACCATGAGAAAGATGAATTGGACGCCCTTGCTAGACCTCCTCCTCTCCTTGGCTTGTATGTGATGGAGTGATGTCCTCATCACCAAGGATCATGCAAGGCTTTATAAGTGGAGCTAGCTTGATAACATTTTGCATAAAAAGACACTAATTCAGCAATATATTTTATAATTCGGTCCTCAAGTTAATTATAGCTATTCATTTCTAGATTAGCAACTAACCTGTGCCAAAACATGTGGTATGTCATTGAGCAGCATAACAATAGTAACCATAGCTGGTGTAATAATTTCATGTCCATCGTAACCATCATTCCATAATTCAGTTACTACGATGTTGGGGCTAGTCAAGTTTCTCACTGTTTGGGAGAGACAATGATTCAAATCGATTTCAACCAACTAGGAATTTATTCCTAATACAAACCCAGGTCTACTAGCTATGGTAGCCTTAGGTCACCTTTGGTACAAGTCAGGTCCACATTTTACAAGTTCGATTAGCACCGCACAATCAGGGACGACCAGCTGCCAGGACGTTCAGGCCTGGTCTACCCTTAGGCTCATGTCTAGCTTCCCGCACATCCTTATTACCATCTAGAGTGCGCACTCTTACAGAATGGGGCCCGGCCTGAGTTGAGCTACTCAGCTTCGTGGTCAGAACAAGTTATCCGGCCGGCTAAGTGAGAGGCATGTGTTCAATCTCGACAAAAGTACCAACAACGGTACGGTCCTTAATCGGCACAAACAGAATCACCTGAGTCAACCTACACATAGACTCCGTTCGACCTTCAGTTATATTATCCCATGGTTCTTTTCCATGATAGCAAATATAGCCAACCATGCTCTGGTATCCACCTATATCTTATAGGTGATAGGAAATCACCCAACTTCTACCAGTCTAAGCATGGCTAAGCATATATTCGATCCTGTACCTACATAGGGTTAAAGGTATATCTTTGGACAAGGTAGTTCTATGCATCAAGTGTTTTCAAATCAATTCTTATAACCTAATGCATCAAACATAAAAGGACTCAAATGATATTTTATAAAAACATAGGAGGCTTAAAATGCTTTGGGGCTTACATGGGATCCAACACTAGGTCAGTATTTGTTAGATGACACTCACTTGGTGAGCATTTCCCATCTTGGCACATACTTAGTCCTTCCATCTTCTGGATGAATTCACTAAACTCCATCTTTGGGTTAGGCTCCAACATTACATCCTTCACGTGGTGCATCTAGCATACCTAGATGAGATGTGACAATGCAAGTGCATGAATGTGAAGAATGGCAATATGAGATGTATCATATAAAAGCATTCAAGACAAGAATAAGGTTACACCTTAAGACATAATTACTTAGAAAGCAAGTCGTTTAACTAATTATTGCACAAACCCCATCATGGTAAGGTAGAAGAAAAAATAACACCAAGCATTCAATAATGAGGCACTCAAGTTAAGCCACTTTAAGCAATCATCTAGCACCAGCTAATCTTAGCCATCACACAATCAAGATCAAGCATAAGCAATCAACTTCAAGTATATGCACAAAATCTGCATAGCAACATAGCAGCCATTCAATTTAACCATAACTAGAGTAATAAGCCACCACAAGGGTGATCCTAGACTTTCTAGAAAGCTAATGAAATTATCTAAAACTTTGTTATTAACACCAAAAGCTGATTCAACAAATAACATGGTCAAAATACATTATGAAGCAGAGCTTATACAATTAAGGACAAAAAATTGATAGTAACTTCAGAAATGCATATCTCAAGTTATATTCATCCAATAAGCATGATCCTTAACTTTATAGAAATATTATTAAGTTATATATAACTTTATTATTATCAATTTAAGATGATTCTATAGCTAACAAGGTTAAACAACTCTAAGAAGGCATCTCTGTCCAAATTTAGATAGAATCTGCCATTCCACTTTGAACAGCAATAACTAGAGTTCTAGACCACCAAAAGCAGTGATCTTAGACATTTTATAAAGCTTAGGAAAAGCATTACAATGCTAATATTATCACCAAGACATAATTCCATGCTTAAATAAATCAAACAATACAATCATTCAGATCTGTTCAGAGGACATGCAAAAGCTGATAGCAAACTTGTAAAATCTATAACTTCTAAACCAGCAGGTCTAAAATCATGAAATTTTAGGACAAGTAAGATAAGAAAATTATATACAACTTTGGTATTCAAAACATTCACAGAAAACATCATTTTCACTATAAAATTAATTGCTTAACCAAAACTATACATGCAGCCCAAACAGCAGAGGCATACTGCACTCATCTATCATTTAGTTGCTATAAATTAACATATTCTTGACATATATGCTACCCTAAACATCTTGGAATCATATTCAAACAATCATAGCATGTAGGAATAGCTACTAGAAGCATCACATAACAATAAATACATGTATATGCTCACAACATTCATCCTCTACTTTAATAATGCAACATATGTATTATTTTAAGTACTATATGAGAATAACTAGTTTGAGTCTGAGACTTTTATGAGTGGTACATGTTATCAAAACATGGCTACTGCACAAATTTCATATGCTCAGGTTTTATAGATTAATTATTTCAAAAAAGACAAATTGCTATTGCAAGAAAACATGTGAGAGCAAGATAAATCTAAAACACGCTATTTTATGCAAACACATGGACATATTATGTATCTACATGACACAACAACATCATACCAAGGTAATGGAACAACATTTTCTATTTTTGCACCTTTATAACAATTATAACTTATTTAAAACCAATTATCAAGCAATAAATAAGTTCAATCAATCATACCGCATTCAATGAACCTGAAATTTTTACCACAACACAAATATATCATCATTAGCCTACCATAATTTTTTCACAGCAATTGGAGCACCACAACTTTAGATATGAATTTATTCTTAGAAAACCCTAATTAACATAGATAAATAAAAATAGCAAAAATATTCTACTAACACATGTCATATTATGACTACACTGCATAGATCTACTCTCAAGGATTCCAAAAAGTCTTCATTTGCCATTTTATGATTTTCTATAATTTATTATGATTTTTCAAAATTTTAGCCAAATAAATGCAATAAAGGAAAAACACATTTGCACCGAGGCCCCTAAACTTCCACAAAAATAAATTCAGTGAAAAGGTCCTTCTAGGCACTATTCACATGTGTCACAGACTTTGCACTTAGCCCTCTACACTTGTTTCTATTGTTGTGCAAGGTCCTTCACCTTCTCTTCTTCAAGGGACAGAGTAGGGGACGGCTTGGGGCCAGCCAACCTTGGCCAGCAAGGGCCAACAACGGCGAGGAATGGTGGGGGAGTGCCATTGGGGTGGCACGCACCCACGGGTGGCCTCGGCCTGGCATGAAGCCAACCATGGCTACCTGGCCATGTGCGCCAGCGACGACTGCGATGACCGAGTGGCAGCGCCGTGGATAGCCTGGGTGAAAGCTCAAGTTTGGTTTTGATGAAATGATGAAACCCTTAGTGCTAACCTAGTTTATCAAAGTGATCATAAGATAGATAGCACATTCTAAGTGGTGAAGCAAATGAAGATCATGAAATGACAATGGTGTTGCCATGGTGATGATCAAGTGCTTGGACTTGGAAAAGAATAAAGAAAAACAAAAGGCTCAAGGCAAAGGTATAAATGGTAGGAGCCATTTTGTTTCGATGATCAAGACACTTAGTGAGTGTGATCACATTTAGGTTCGATAGCCATACTATTAAGAGGGGTGAAACTCATATCGAAATGCGGTTATCAAAGTGCCACTAGATGCTCTAACTCATTACATATGCATTTAGGATCTAGTGGAGTGCTAACACCCTTGAAAATGTTTGTGAAAATATGCTAACACATGTGCACAAGGGGATACACTTGGTGGTTGGCACATTTAAGCAAGGGTGAAGAAGATAGAGTTGAAAAGGTGTTAGTCGTGCTAGTCACAAAGTGACCGGATGCGTCCGGTATGGTGACTGGATGCATCTGGTATGTGGCTCAGTACTGAATTACTGAAAGCGACCGGACACGTCCGATCGCCACACCGGACGCGTCCGATGTGAATCAGCGAAGTCGATGTTCAGTGAAACAGTTGATCGGATGCTGGGAGCATCCGGTCTGGAGTGACCGGACACATCTGGTCGTCCCTGGATCCTTACTGGACTCGACCAGATGTTGAGGCTCAGTGTCCGGTCATTTCTAACAGACGTGTCCGGTCGGCCCTGGGTATTCTCTGGACTCAACCGGACATTGCGGCGCAGCGTCCAGTCGCATAGGACATGTGGCAGCAATGGCTACATCAGTTTGAATTGGACATGTGGCAGTCATGTAGTGACCAAATGTGTCCGATCACCATACCGGACGTGTTCGGTATACACGAGTGGTGCGTCCGGTCGCCACGACCTGCGCTTCTGGCCAATACACAGTCAACCCAATAATTGAGCCAATAGCTCTATTTGTTTGGGGGTGTCTATAAATACCATTTGGCTGGCTCAGGCTCACTCTCTTGGCCATTTGCATTGACATAGCAATCTTGTGAGCTTAGCCAAAGCCCTCCCACTTATCTCCATCATAGATTCAATATCTTTGTGAGATTAGGAGTGAATCCAAGTGCATTGCTTGAGTGTTTGCATCTAGAGGCACTTGGTGTTCGTGTTTCGCTGCAGGATTCACTTGTTACTCTTGGTGGTTGCCGCCACCTAGATGGCTTGGAGCAGCGAGGATCATCGAGCGGAGGTTGGTGACTATCTTTGGCTCCGATCATGGTGATTGTGAGAGGTTCTTGACCTTTCCCTGGTGGAGAGCCAAAAGGTACCCTAGTGAATTGCTCGTGGCTTGTGTGATCCTCATCTTATGTTGGTTGTGCGGCACCCTATTGAGGGTTTGGTGTATGATGCCAATTAGCACGTGAACCTCCAGGTGAGTGAATCACCACAATGAGGACTAGCTTGCTGGCAAGCAAGTGAACCTTGATAAAAAATCACTGTGTCATCATTTGATTCCAAGGTGATTGGTCTTTATTGATATTGATTCTTGTGATTGATTGGTTCATTCCTTGACACAGTGGTATAACCATCTTACTATCTCTCTCTTTATATTACCGTAAACTAGTTATCAAGCTCTTTAGTGTAGCTAGTTGTGAGAGCTTATTAGTTTGGTTAGTGTGGCTCTTTAGTTAGTCTTTGAGAGCACATTAACTTAGTGTAGTGACATAGCCATTATGTGGATAGAAACTATAGAAACTAGAATTATGGTAGGTAGCTTGCATTTTTAGTAGGCTAGTGCAACACTTGCTTCGCCTCATAATTGTCTAACCAGTTTGTTAAGTGTTGTTGTAGAAATTTTTAATAGGCTATTCACCCCCCCTCTAGCCATTAGGACCTTTCACCAGGCCCACACATGGCCGAGGGAGATGGCTTTGAGCAAGGATGATGTGTGGAGGAGTAGGAGCGCCAATGGCAGCGAGCTCTGCTCGGCCATGGTGGTGCTCGACATTCGCGCTCTAGCAGAGTGAGGAGGGGAGTGAGAGACAGCGCGAGTGGCAGAGAGAGCGAATGAGGGAGGGGAGGAGCTTGGGCGTCCACTTCTAGAGGGTGCAAAGGCACAGCAGAGGAGGTGAGATGCACATCAGCATGGTGGGGCACGCTCTCGTGCATGAAGGCCATGTCGGCATTTCGTCGAACACCTGGCTCGAGTGGTTTAGCCCGACTTGGAGACCATTTCTAGGCTAGCTATGGGCAAAACTAGGCTATAGGCCTTGAAACAAATTTCCTCCATTTGATCTACTCTACAACTTGTATTTAAGGTGCTTGGCCATTCGAGCAACAGATTAGTGGGTAATTGGCGCCCAACATGATAATGTCAGCGCATTGACAACGATGAGCAAAAATCCAAATTGATGGTCAAAACAAAGTCAAACTAGTGCCATCTTTTTGCATGCCCTTCTCCAAAACATATAGTCCAACTTTTATATTTGGCTCAACTTGAGTTTCTTAACAAAAATTCAAGAACGCAAAATGCCAATCGTCATCAACATTGTAATCTCAGACTTAGACAAATTTTTGAGATCCAAAATAGCACTGGGTTCAGTTTTGAGACCTCAGCTTGACTAAGTTAGGGAACAAACTAGCTCTTGACCCTTAAACAAAGTTTATTGTACACCTCTTGATCTACAACTTTTCTTAAAGGATCATGGACTAGTTTGCTTGGTTAGGAAGATACAAGCCTCCAAAGTAGGGTATACAAAACTGAAAACTGAGATTCAGTTAACTCCTAGAAACCGTTAGTCTTTGCTGACTTTGAAACTAACTTCGAAGAGCTCCAAACTTGACGAGACTTGCTTTATTATTTCCAGCACAAAGTGTACTTCAACTCCTATTAAGGAATCCAGTTGAATTACTATATGAATTTGGAAGATAAAAAATATCACAACATGTGAACTCGTTGTCGATCAGGGACTTAGAAATATTTCTGAGCCCAAAGGAGCACTGCATTCAAACTTGAGGCCACTATTTGAGCCACTTAGGAGTTGAATCAGGGCTTGGTCCAAAAATAAAGTTTGTTATACTCCATTCAAACTTCAACTTTTATTTAAGGTCTAACTCCATGCAAGCACTCTAATAGTTGGTCAACATTGGTCAAGACCATACCATGAAAAAGACAATTTTAGCTATTCCCACACTTAGAAGCATTTTGTTGACATTTGCTCAACATGAACCCTTCATAACTTTTGTTCATGAGTTTAAGTAGAGTTGTCTGAGCAGGGTTGCAAGGTTTTGTTGACACCGCATGTTCTTATTCACATAATAGTGCACTTCAAGCAAGATTATAATTTATCATTACATGTGACTTCTTGGCTCTAAACTTCATGAAACTTTTCCATTGATCAAGATAGATGCATGTTGATGTAATGTACATGAAACAAGCATGTCTAACATTACTCTTGCATAATCTTAACAAGGGTCCACATGTAAGCAAAGTGTATTGTCCGAGTCCAAGTTGGGGCTCATTTTCATAGGTTTGACCTCAATACCTTCATCATCACTTATAGATTATGAACTAGAGATCAAAATCATTGTTTGACATATCCTACTTAAGTCCAATTTTGCTACTTAACTCATGACTAACACCTGGGATATTACACGGATGGTCATGCACCGCCGTAGCTCGCTCCAGTGCGTCCCACTGCCCCACGTTGCAGCTCGGTGTAGGCGGTTGGACCATAGTTGAGGGTCGACCTGACCGACGAGACAGTGTGGGTCTCTAGTAGCTGGCATGGCCACCCTATGCCACCGCTCACCACGCCGCCGGGCATGGGTTAGCCGGGGGTGCGCGCGAGGGAATTTCAGGAAAGCTAGGGGGTTAAGTGAGAAGGTTTGAGAGAGGGGGAAATAGTATTAGTACTTAGTTGTAATTGGTGAGAAGTGCGAGGCCTATCTTGCAAAAGTGCCAGTGCGCGCGGGATTCCCCCGCCGTGGGCTACGCATTATGGGCCGCGTGGAGAATCCATTTTCTTTTTCCAAGGAATTAGTAAATAATTTTCTAATTTAATTTCTGAGCTGATCTTTGGTAATTAATATAAAATCATGTAGGTGTCCAAAAATTATGAAACAAATTTTGTTATGTTCCTAAAATTGTGATCTATCTGTTAGTGTATTTAGTTCAAATATATACATGTTGATACCAGGAGCTATTAAATCATTTGAAAGTGCTTCATATTATTAAAATTAATCATTATAGTAATTTTTATGGTAAATTGGTGATAGCTTTAGTCCTAAAATTTTATGGTAGCTTCATTGTATTATTATGCGCTCACTATAATTTTTGTAGTCTTATAATAGAGTAAGAATTAGGATGGTTAAATGCTCTTTGTTTCAATATACATTAAATCACTAGTAGAAATAAAGAAGTATCCTTAATTTGCAAAGTCAAGTGTTTGTTAGTTGAACCCAACACTTTGCTTGATGAAGATGATAGTTATCTTAGTATCTTAATCATTAGAGCTAGCTTAGTAGCTTGGTATGTGTATTCTTGTTTTAAGAGTTGTTGTTGCCTAAATGCTAAGTTATTGCATCATCATCGCATGCATGTAGAGAATGAGCTGGTGGAGATAGTGACCGCAGACGATCGTGAGTTTGAGGAGATCATCGAGGAATATGAGGAGGAGGTTCTCATGAGGGAGAAGGTCTCGGAGCCATCACCGACTGACTCAGCTGACACCGGCCTGCCTAAGGCAAGCCTGGTGCATAACCCTTATTTTTTATAACCACTGAATATATATATGCGATGCGCATTTATGTTACAAGAATTTTATGAAAACCACATGCATAAATATATCTATCCTATGAGTCTTACTAGTGCAAGTTCGAGTAGCTACTATGCTTAGGTTTTTGGTAGCGTGAGTAACCTACCGTTACTCGCAATAGGCCACTATTATAATTACTCTCATGATAAAATGATGAAAGAAAAATAGAGATCAGGCAAGGGTATGGTATGGGGTATGGTGGGTGTGACGAGTTGTGTCCCACAGCCATGGGGCTTAGCTTGGTTACACTATTTTCCCTATTCATGTGGATTGAGGACCATCCGTTACTTTGGATGTCAGTCAGGTCATAGACTTATTATCCTAAGCACATACTTGCTTATGGGAGAGGGAAGGCCCGTTACGCTCTTGTTGTGGGTTTTAGACCGACTGATTGGAGATGGGAAAAGGTGGAGGTCTAAGCACCATATTGAGACCAGGTCTCAAGTGTGGGGGCTTAGAGTCCAAGTTTGGACGGGGACCTGGACCCCATGACAGGAATGGAATTGGTTGGTCTTGTTTGTGCCTAGGGTACAAACGAGACGTTTGTTTCAGGATATCCAACTAGGATACATTGGTTCATGAATCGCTGTTTCCATAAGACGGTACGACTTGGCTATGGTCTAGCACCGTAGTAAGAACTGGAATATAAAAGATAATAAATTGGTTCTGATTGCTCAACCCTTGCTTGAAAGTAGAATAGGTGCTTACCTAGAATGGTTATCTAATAAAGTCATCATAACTGCTAATTAAACTTGACCTTATGGACACACTATGAGTAATGCTTTCCACAAATAAAAGAAACCAGCAGATCATATTGCCTATCATATCCTTAGAGTCAGAAAACTATTCTCACTAGTCGGTAAGTCTTGTGAGTACATTGTGTACTCAGGGTTTATTTTACCCTATTGTAGGTGCAGCTTGAGGAGTAGCTCTTGTGTGGAGGATTCTTTTGGTGGGCACAGACGGGTCCTTGTATCGTTTTCGCTAGATATTTATTTTCATTCCATTGTTTAATTATCGCACTCTGATCCCTTGTATTGTAATAAATAATTTCCAATAACTCTTGTTGTATGAAAAGGACTAAGTATTGTAAACTCGTACTCATTATTGGATTCTGGAGGTAAAATGTGGATTGTTTCGAGTTCTCCCTCGGGGTATGCTCGATGGAACTGTCCGAATTAGCTCTCTTTCTAGGTGCTTAGTGTCTAGTGAAAGACAAACGCCTTCGAAAGCGTGTTATTTCGGGCGGTTATACCACAGCAACACCCCTCCCCCACAAACACCGACACGGGCTGGACTTGGCCTGGTTCCCTCTTTCTCCCTCTCTCTCCCACTCTCTAGGAGTGACAAAATGCTTGTGTGCAATTCCTATCCTTCATGTGTGTTTGTAAGCAGCATTGTCCCATGCCAGACTTGCCTATCTAAATAAGCCAAATATGGCATATTGACTTTCTAAATGAATTGAGTTATTTTTAGTCATATCCTATTTACCTATGCTAAATTTTTTCTATTGCCTGCAGGAAGCAATACGTGTGAATGTTTATTATGTGCTTATGCAGGTTCAAATGTCCTGTACAACTATTTTACATGGTAGTTTAACATAACTGAATAATCTAAGGTGCGGCCTATGTTTCAGATCTGGAGCCTTTTACTTATTAGTTGTTATTTGTTTATTGGAATGGAGATGTTTAATGCTTTTTGTGCCCATGTCTACTGCTTTTCATGAGATCTGCATGTTTAGTTTGCACTAATGAAATGCTGGTCAAAATTATGTCCTTTCTCTATATCCTATGATGATTGATACTTTAAAATGAAGACATACCCGCTAAGCAACTAATTCTTCCACATAAATCATAGACATGGTTGCCTCCTTGAAACTACGGCCGTTATTGACAACAATAGTGTATTGTCTAGATTTTTGGGGAAAAAGGGTTCCATTGGTTGATAAAAAATGTGGACGTTCTTGACCTTTATATTCAATTTACTACTACAATGGCATAACCATTCTTTTGATTCCAAGCATTGGTACTGCGTGTTGAGAGAGTTGTGGAATTTGAGTGATGCGTACGACTTACCTTTGACAAATGCACTTACATGTTGAGTTGAAAGGAAATAATTTCCATGTTTGTTAGTTTGAAGCAGATCTTAGTAACAAGCAATAGTTTTTTCTTCTGGGCATGCTAACTAAGAACATTTTATTTTTACCTCAAAAAAGAGTTATGTACAATCATGTCTGACGGTTCAGGATAAAAGTTGTATGCAGTTTTTGAACTTTTTTTGTCCGAAGAACCTATATCGGTTGATTCAGTGTCTATTTGTTTTATCTCCAACTCCATCATGCTTGCTTCTAGCTTACACTAGATTATGTATGTCTGTTAGTAGTACTCAGTTGTTTTATGATTATTCCTTTTGTGCAGGAATCCATAAGAAACTCATTTGACGAAATGCTCCTATCAGCACCAGATTCTTTGCTTGCTTCGTTACCAGCTTATGACACACAATTGCGAGAAAGGTACAGCATAACTTTCTCACATCATTTTAGTTTGCTGATTTATGGCTTTAGCTTTTGGTTACTTCCCTAATAGGTCATTTGCTGTTTGCAATAGCAAAAAAACAGCCACATCAAGGAGGAATATGTTGTTAGATTACCACCATAATCTGTAAGGTCAGGTATTTCCCTATGACAATAAAACCATGCTGTTGGGCAAACTATGTGGACAGCAAAAATAAAGATTTTAGGTTGGTTATTACATTGCCAATCTACAGTAGTATACTATTTTCTAATCCAAACATAGATCTCTCACCATATTTTTGTGGAATAATTATCTGAAAAGGTTGAATATGACTGTTGGTGATTTTTCGTACAATGCATTCGTTTCTAACTACTGGATGACCTGTAAGGAGAATCTTAGAGTATGTCCACTTATTGCTGAATATTAAATATCTATGGCACTTATTTGGGGATATTCATATTGTACACACTACTATAGAGCTTGACATGTGAGGAGAACAGCTAAGTGTTAAATATTTGTTCTGCTTATCGCTTGTTTCTAGAATTTTGTGCCAAGAATGTAGGTGTGCTTTCTTAGCTTCCTGCAAGTATCTATGATAAAAAAAGGTCACCCTGTATGTCTATAGCCAGATTATGACTATTATCTGAAACCTTATGGTTGCTAGGTAATTGGTGCTTTTTCCTCTGCTCTTTTCAGTTTGGCAGCAACTTCAGCAAAATAGTCCTCTGTTTCCAAGCCATACTATATGACGCTAATGCTTAAAAATCCTTCAGGTATCCCTTATATGTCTCTTCCTATTGGTTGTAATTCTATTCTATGTAAGACCTTTATTTCCGGTCTTCTTATGTGAGGTTGCTCATCAGAGGTACGCAGGAGGAACATGTGAGCAACAGATGCTATTTCTCATCAATGGCGAATTATTACAGTTGGATAGGCTGCATCAAGTAGAATTTGCTGCCAACCCATGAAGCATTTTTTTAAAACCAATTAATGATAGTGAAATGCAGTGTGCTTCACCGTGAAATTTTTAAATTATCTTTAGTACTGCTATACTAAAGGAAATTATTAGGGGAGGTAACTAGGACAAACACTATATGATGTTTTCACTTCTTGGTCATGTGCTTGGGAGAGATGCCTACTCAGAATATGATCAAAATTGTCTAAGAGTTCAGTGCCATTGAAAAAGTCTGTATAGATGAAGAGAAAAATTTTGATGCTATAACTGGCCTGACCAGAATATGATCAAAACTGTGTAAGAGTTCAGTGCCATTGGAAAGTCTGTACAGATGAGGAGAAAAATTTTGATGCTATAACTAGCCTGACGTATGTACCTAATTACGTATGTGACCCTGAAAGATAGGTTGTCCATGTTTGAGAGTGAAAGTAAGATACGATGAAATGAACATTTAGGAATTCTAAAAAACCATTATTGGAATGTAATGATCTAGAGAGTTTGATTGTAGATGGACAGCCTTGCACTAGATTTGCGTTCTTAGTGTATCCTTCTAAATTAGACTCTGAGGTCACCCATTATAACATTTCTGATGAATCTATGTCATTTCTATGTGTTAATCTACATTTTTTGTTTTCAAGATTGGAAAAAAATGGCTTCCTTAGATGTTAGTGTCCGCTTCAGCTATAGGTATTCATTACCAAACTGTCCACCTGTTGCTTGTTAGGTATTCATTGCCAGTACCATATTACAGTGTTCCCTTCATAGATGGTTGCTTCCTTCAGAAACAAATTAGAACCGGATGGTCTACACTATGCTTCGTACTTCCCTAAAGCTATTGCATGAGGCTCTGCTTCTACTTAGATTTCACACACATGTTCATATAAAACTTATGGTAATAAAACAGGGCTTCCAATTACGTACCGTTGAACATGTTTTAGTTTGGGGGAAAATGTTTTCTAACATTGTGCCATAATGGGGTCTGGGTTTTATTCATGTCCATTTTGTTTTTACCTATGGTAACATGTCTCATTGACCTTCCCTTTAATTAAATTACTTTTTTGGTTCACGGACCATTAGCTGCATGCTATATAGATGCCTCCAAGACAAAAAAAAGTGATCTGGTCCTTATTGCTGGTTTTACTTCCATATCCCTGACAAGCATGTTTAGTACAATATATTTTTTACTTTTTATTGGCCAGTCATTCTAGCTAGAACCTATGTGCATTCTCCCTAAAAAAAACCTATGTGCATCCACATTTTAGTTGTCTGTAATCATTTTGATTGTCACCAATAATGTGGTTCGAACTGCAGAGCATCCTAGGTTTTTATCTGGTTGCGGTGGTGCGGCTTGTAGGTCAGGGCACACAGGCAAGGTGGTTACATCCTGCAGGCAATGGGTGAGTGTTGCTTCCATAGCAGTAGTCTATCTTTGTTGCATTTAGTTCCAATTGATATTATAGTTCTTCAAAATTTCTTAATTCATAGAATTCCGCTCAGCTTCGCATGGCCTTGTTGAGAATTCTCCATTCCTTATATCATCAGGTTGTTGGCCTTTTACCATAAGCCCGAATGACATCATTAATAACATGTCAAGCCCTTGTGAAGGATCAGCTCTCCAGAAAATGGTTGGTCACACTACTACTTTTTCTTCATCTTCTACATAGTTTTTGTTAGATAATCTACTGCTACCTTGTGTGAACACAGCAAGGGAAGGCGGCGCCAAAAAAGACCCCCTGCTGTGATACTGTAGCCGTTGTAGGTGCATGCGTCGCACGGCTCCCCTACAACACTATAGGCACATGCAGTGGTCGGCGTATAGTCAGCCCTATATGTTATCTAGTTACTGTTACAACATGTGCACTGTACTAGGACTAGATGGATAGAGTTGTATAAATACACTACCACAGTAACTCAGTAAAGAGAGTTCAGATTTGCCATCTCACAGATAGGGCTTCGGCCAACGCTAGTGTCTTGTACTATGTGTGATTGCTCTATTCTCCCTTCTTCTTCTAGCTCCAGCCATAGTGTGTGGGGACGGACAACGCCTGTTCGTGGTTGGCACGGCTAGTGGGTGCTCGGCAACACTAGCGGGTGCTTGGCAAGACTAGTGAGTGGTTCACTCACCTGAGCCATTGATCCTATGGGCCAACAAGTGGTATCAGAGTTGTACAAGCGTCGTCGCCAGACTAACCGCTGGCGATGACGGTTGGTTCGGAGATGGGCGATAGTAGTGACACTGTTGTGGCTGCCTAGCCACGACCGGAGGTCATTGTTTGCATGGTGCAGGAGGTCAGCGGCACCAGTTGGCCGACGCTGACTCGCACCAACTATGGAGAGTGGTCGGTGACCATGAAGGTCAAGCTCAGAGCCCGACGGCTCTGGAATGTTATTGATAAGGGCACCAACAATGAGGAGGATGACATGTCAGTGTTGTAGGCTATCCTTGCTGCTATACCAGTGGAGTACAGGGAGCCATTAGGGGCGAAGAGCTCGGCTAAGGAGGCATGGGAGGCTATTACGGCGATGCGCGTCGGTTCCGACCACGCAAAGAAGGCAACGGCCCAACTTCTGAAGTAGGAGTACGCCAACCTCAAGTTCAAGGATGGTGAAATGGTGGAGGACTTCTCCCTCTGCCTATAGATGCTCATAAGCAAGCTAAAGAGCCATGTCGTCACCATCGATAAAGAGTAGGCGGTCTCCAAGTACCTCCACTCCATGTCGGCAAAGTACATCCAGATCGCTCTCTCCATAGAGACGATGCTAGACTTGTCCACCCTTACCATTGAGGATGTGACAGGCCATCTATGGGCGGTGGACGAGCGCCTGGAGTAGGTGACAACAACAAAGGATAGCGGGAAACTCCTGCTAATGGAAGAGGAGTGGGCTGCTCGGAGGAACTCCAAGAAGGCAGCCTCCTCCAGCCGTGGTGGTGATGGCAAGCGTCGCGGCAATGCTTCTTCGAAGAAGAAGCAGGTCAACCCCAATGCCTACTGGCATTGCGAGAAGATAGGCCATTGGGCACAGGAGTGCCCAAACCACAAGCAGGAGAAGAAGGCTCAGGCTCACTTGGTGTAAGCCGATGATGAGGATGAGGCCACTATCCTAATGGCGATGTTCTGTGCACTGCACGACATCGAGGTCAAGGAGAGGGAAGAGGCAACGATGGTGGAAGGACATGGGAAGGCCCTGAAGACTGTCAACCTCGACAAACCATGTGCCCAAGTCCACCTCAGACGTGTGGGCACCGATAAGGAGCAGCGGTGGTATCTAGACTCTGGTGCCAGTAACCACATGACAGGCTCTAAGGAATCCTTCTCCGAGCTCGACGATGATGTTACTGGTATGGTGAAGTTTGATGATGGCTCAAGGGTGGCTATCCAAGGGCGCGACACCATCATCTTCAGGTGCTACAACAGGGAGCATTGCGCGCTAACGGATGTATATTACATCCTATAGCTACGTTCTAGCATCATCAGCTGGATGAGCGTGGTAGCGAGGTACTAATCAAGGACGGCATCCTTAGGATCAAGGACTGGGAGCAGCGACTTCTTGCCAAGGTGAAGAGGTCCCTAAACTGGTTGTACCTGCTCGACCTGAAGGTAGAGCAGCCGATGTGCCTGGTGGCAAAGGCACTCTAAGGAACCGTGGATGTGGCATGCCTGGTTCGGATATCTTAGCTTCGACGTGCTTGGTCGGTTGGAGAAGATGGTTCGAGGGCTACCCCACATCAAGCAAGGAGGCAAGCTGTGTGACAACTACTTGGCTGGGAAGCAAAGGAGGCTACCTTTCCCAAAGGCGGCCAAGTATCACGCGAAGGACGCTCTCGAGCTTGTTCATGGCGACCTCTATGGTCCAATCATGCCTGCTACAAATGGTAGTCGATGGTACTTCCTCTTGCTCATGGATGATTATAGTCGCTACATGTGGCTGCAACTCCTGATGAGCAAGGACGAAGCGACAGCGATGATCAAGAAGTTCAAGATGCGTGCGGAGGCCAAGAGCAGTAAGAAGCTCCATGTGCTGAGGACTGATCACGGTGGTGAATTCACTTCGATGGAGTTCGCTACGTACTACGTGGATTAGAGTGTGGGACAACCCCACACCATGCCGTACTCGCCATAACAGAATGGTGTGGTGGAGCAACGAAACCAGACGGTGGTCGGTATGGCCCGATCTATGATGAAGGCCAAAGGCATGCCGGCAAGGTTCTGGGGTGAGGCAGTGACCACGGCGGTGTTTATCCTCAACCACGCTCCGACCAAGGCCCTAACAGGCAAGACGTCATTCAAAGCTTGGTATGGGTGCAAGCTGAGCGTGTCCTTCCTCCAAACATTCGGCTACATTGGCCATGTTAGGAAGACGAAGCCGAACCTCACCAAGCTAGAGGATAGGAGCACACCGATGGTGTTCCTAGGCTACACGTAGGGTACCAAGGCATACCGGCTCTACAACCCACATGGAGACAAGGTGCTTGTCTGGCGCGATGTTGTGTTCAACGAGGAGGTAGCTTGGGACTAGAGCAGTTCGAGCATGGGGGAAGCTAGCGGCTTCACCAGCACCTTCGTTGGTGAGCATTTGGTCATCCACGGTGGTAGAGATGCTGGGGAAGAAGTGCCAAGCACTCTAGGAGGAGCGTCGAGCACTCCAGCGGTAGAGCCGAGGACTCCTGGGGTAGTGCCGAGCACTTCGGGAGGGATGTCGAGCACTCAGGGAAGAGTGACGAGCACTCCTAGAGGGATGCCGAGCACGCCAGAAGTGGTGCTAGGAGATTCTGCAGTGATGGCGACCACTCTAGGACAGGTGCTGAGCACTCCCATGGTGGAACCAAGACGTCATGCAGTTGTGCCAACCACTCCTAGACTAAGCCTAGGCACTCCTACAGTGTGGCCAAACACTATAGGAGTTATGACAAGCTATCCAGAAGTAGTGCTGGGCACTTAAGGTGCTGTGCCAAGCACTTCGATGGAACAAGAAACTCCATCGACGCCGATCGAGTTCGCCTCACCTCTAAGTGACATCACTGAGTTCGTGGATGCCTTCCACAAAGGTGAGGAGGTATGGTTCCATAGGCTAGACGACATCGTCAGTGACACATGACCCTTAGGACTAGCTGGTCGGCTGCTCAATGATGCAGAGCTACTGCTAGTCAGTGCAGAGGAACCACCCACATTCGTGCTAGCTGAGTGCGATGGAAACTAGCGACGGGCGATGCTGGAAGAGATGAAGGCGATCGAATAAAATGAGACTTGGCAACTCATCGATCCACCTCCAGGATGACGTCTGATCAGCCAGAAGTGGGTGTATAAGGTCAAGCGGGACGAACTCGGTGCCATTGTCAAGCATAAGGCGTGCCTCGTCGCCCAAGGCTTTGTTTAGCGTGAGGGCATAGACTTCAAGGAGAACTTTATGCCAGTAGCACGCATGGAGTCAGTCCGTTTGCTACTTGCTTTGGCAGCAGCAAAGGACTAGCGCGTCCATCACTTGGACATTAAATTGGCCTTCCTCAATGGCAAACTGGTGGAGACGGTCTTTGTCAGGCAACCTCAAGGTTTTGCCATCAAGAGAGAGGAGCATAGGGTGCTCCGACTACGTAAGGTGCTCTATGGGCTACGGCAGCCCCCCCGAGCATGGAACGCCAAGCTTGACGCCACGCTGGGCGAGCTTGGGTTTTAAATGTGCGCAACCGAGCATGCGCTCTACACACGGCGACGGGGGAAGGATGAGCTCATCATCGGTGAGTATGTGGATGACCTGATCGTCACCAGCGCACGCATGGAGGACATCAACAGCTTCAAGCGTGAGATGGCGGCTCATTTTTGAATGAGTGATCTCAGCGCACTCTCCTACTACCTTAGCATCAAGGTGAGATAGGGGAAGGAGGAACTCATGCTTGGTCAGAGCGCGTATGCCTCCAAGCTATAGGAGAGGAGCGGCATGGCTGAGTGCAAGCCATGCGTGACTCTGACGGAGGAGCAACTGAAGCTGACGAAGGCCAGCACCATGGTGAAGGTGGATGCAATACTCTACCAGAGCATCATGGGTGGTCTACGCTACCTAGTCCACATGAGGCTGGACATTGCGTTCATCGTGGGCTACGTTAGTCGCTTCATGGAGGATCCTAAAGAGGATCACTGGGCTACGATGAAGCAGCTACTGCACTACATCAAGGGAACGGTGGATCAAGGGATCATTTTCCCCAAGACTGGCGGGAGTAGGCTGCAGCTCACTATGTCCAGTGATGTAGACATGGTAGGGGACATCGACAGGCGATGGCGCACCTCTGACGTGCTCGTCTTTCTCGGGTCGTCCCTAATTTCATGGCTATCGCTGAAATAAAAGATGGTGGCGCTATCTACGTGTGAGGCAGAATACATAGCGGCGGCCACAGTGGCATGCCAAGTTGTGTGGCTACACCGGTTGCTAGGTGAGCTGACCGGCGTGGAAGCTCACCCACTAGCACTGATGGTGGACAACCAGCCCACCATCGCACTCACGAAGAATCCGGTTCTGCATGACCAGAGTAAACACATCGATGTGAAGTTCCACTTCCTCAGGGACTATGTTGATGGAGGGCAGATCATCAACGAGTTTGTCAAAACTGGTCGGCAGCTCGCAGACGTCCTCACCAAGCTGCTCGGACGTCTTCGACTCACAGAGCTGAAGGAGATGATCGGCATGGAGGGGATACAAGGGTTAGCAGTAGGATTAGAGGAAGATTGTTAGATAATCTATTGCTACCTTGTGTGAACACAGCAAGGGAAGACAGCGCCGAAAAAGGGCCCCTGCTGTGATACTGTAGCCACTACAGGTGCAGGCGCCGCACGGCTCACCTGCAGCACTGTAGGCACATGCAGTGGCCGACGCAGAGTCAGCCCTGTATTTTATCTAGTTACTGTTACAACATGTGCATTGTACTAGGACTAGATGGATAGAGTTGTATAAATAGACTACCATGGTAACTCAGTAAAGAGAGTTCAGATTTGCCATCTCACAGACAGGGCTTCGGCCAACGCTAGTGTCTTATACTGGTGTGCTTGCTCTGTTCTCCCCTTCTTCTTCTAGCTCCAGCCATAGTGTGTGGGGGATGAACAACGCCTGTTCGTGGTCGGCACGGCTAGTGGATGCTTGGCAACACTAGCAGGTGCTCGGTAAGACAGGTGAGTGGTTTTACTCACCTGAGTAGTTTTTTTTATTTTGAGCCCAGTAATTTTTAGTTTCCTTTTGCTCTCTATTTTTCTTTAAAGATGCTAGACTTTGCTTCCTCATTATTTCAAGTTCCTAGTTGTTTCTTGTCTACTAACTGTTCTTTTATGGTAATTCAATATTGTGTACATCCATGTCATACAAAAAATCAGTGCCTTGTGTTGTCCTGCTGTGGTTTCTATCAAAGTCTATGGGGATCTACACATGAAGGGTCATATCAATGGTGCTCAAGGGGATGCTGATCTAGATCAACTAAATAGTGCTATTGATGACAGTGAATAAGAAAGAAAACTTTGCTCTCTTTATTGGGGTTGAAGAGGGGGTTCAGCTGTTGCTATGTCTTTGCGCGTATTTACTATCAAACACAGTTCTAAATCTAGATTGAATACCTTCGTTGTGGGTTCTTATCACTCAACAGCGGATGTAGTAAACCTACTGCACACATCCTTGATGTATATGTGCTGACATTCAGCCTGTTCGCTTGTTAGTTTCAGCCAGCCCAAACCAGCCAGCCAACAGTATTTTTCTCTCACAATAAACCAGCACCAGCCAGCCCAAACCAGCCTAGAAACCAACCAGTGAATAGGCCGATTATTTCTTATAATGCAGTCTATATATTCTTCATATTCAGAATCTTTCCTGTGCGCGTGATGGCGTGCGCCCTGCACTAGTTGTATACGGTACGGAGTCAAAGACAGTGACATGGTGATCTAATCCCGTATCCACCGCCCGCCGGCTCTCCTTGTCGTTGTCTCCCTCCCGCCTCCGGCCTCCCACAGACCCGCACCGCGCCGTAGTAAAACAATGGCGACGCCGATGCACTCCATGCTGACAAGGGTGTGTATCCCCTCTTCGGCTCACCGCCTTCAGGGGCGCCCTAGCAGTACGCCCAATCAGATAGACTAGGTGAGTTCGATTCGCCCCATCCATCTCTCACCCAAGCTGGTTAGTGCATGGCAATGGCATCTCCCTTCTCCCGTGCTTAATTTGATATACTCCATCGCACCTGCAGCTTCTCAAACTGAGTTTTGTTTCCCCTCTTGCCGCTTTGGTTGTTTGTTTCTGAGATTGTGCTGCTCTACGTGTTCACCATCTACTAGTCCTGCTATAGTAGGAGTACTAGTATATCCTGTTGAATATTTGGTCAATTTACGACTTATATTAATCCATAAAAACGACTTAACCAATAGTAACAGTACCACTAACCATATGTAACACCACCACTACTACAGATAGTATTTAACAGTGCAGCAAACAAGTACACTAACAACGCTAATAGAATAGCATATGAACAATAGCGCATAGTGGGGTTAGGTTTATACCCTAGGGTGGGACTGCCGGTACCCGGACAGTGAGCCACCATCTTCTCCGTCGGTGGCGTTGGTGCGGGCACCAGTCCTCCTTGTGTCCACCATGTTGCAGAGGAGGTCGCGTCGGGAGGCTCCTATAGGTGGTGTTGGAGCAGTAGCACGAAGCTCCTGCAGGTGCGGTGTCGGAGCAGTAGCACAGACTCTCCCATCAGGAAAGAAGCCCCCCAACAGGAACCTACAGAAGTGAAGACAGGCAGCAATCGTGCCGGGAAGCCGGTGCTCCCCAAAAACTTGATTCCCCCTACCCGTGCAGGTACGCTTGACGGGGAAGTTCCGGAGGCCTGCTACCGAAGCTCCCTGTGCGCGTAGGGAACTCCGGTCGGAGATGCAACGAACAGCTCAGGCTCAGATGTTGCGGAGAGGAGGAAGAGGAAGAGTCGGGTCTCCCCCACGGACAGGGGCGCCCCCCCTTATAGCCGCCGTTCCCCATCTGTCCGTTAGGCCCTGTCGGGGAATGAACCTGGACAGGGTGGTTGGGCGTTGGGAGTTGGCTGCGGCGGCTAGGGTTTCGGTTGGGCCAAGCGACAAAACCAGGCCAACCAAGCCAGGCCAGCCCACCCACGCCCGGCCTCGGCCGGCCCGTCGCGCGGCGCGCGGCGCGGCGCGGCGCGGGCGCGCGGCTCGGCTCGGCGGGGCGGCGCGCGTGTGGCCTCCCGGTTCTCCCTCTCAACTTGTCTATGTGAGAGTCCTAAGACTCACTATTTAAGTTGAGAACCTTTTTAGTGAATTTCCCATATGGTACTAATCACTTTTCCACTTAACAATAATTGTGGGCCTTTGAAGTTTATTTGATTAATTAGAATAAATAATGGGCCTGGCCCAAATTAATCTAACAATCCCCACCAAACTTCAGAAGTCCACAGTTAATGTCTTCAGTTCTGAGCTTGTTTGATATACCAGTGTTTCGATGGAGACTGTTAAGTTGAACATCCATCTAGAAAAGGAGTTTACACTCATTTACAACTGACCAATGGACTATGCCTTGAATTGACAGTTTTGTGCAAAGTGAGGCTCACTCGATTCCTTTACTGATACTAGGCTGCCTGTAGCATCCCCTCTGGTTGGAGCATATAAGTCATACTCCTGGCCTATTCATGAGTATCTAGAGATCACCCAAATCTCATAGATTGCGACTAGCAATCGAACTCACATAGGTGTGTTCCTTTAAGATGCCCTGTAGGCCGACATCTTTGCTTCTCATTAAGCCACTCGGATCACATTGAGGTATTTACCAACCTGCCATACAGATAGGAAGAGAAGTGCATTACTCAAGAGATTGACCTTTATTAAAAGGGTCTCTTCCCTCAGTCTACCCATAGCTTGTTTCACCATCCTAATTCACGGGATCTCCGATCACATAGGACAGGTTGCCACCACGATAGAACTTCATGTGGGTCTCAGTCCCATCTCACTCGATGCACTATCTATCACATTACGCGATAGTCCCTTAGTAAATTGATCTGCCAGATTTTTAGACGTATGGACATAGTCCAATGCAGTGACTTACTTAGTCCGGAGTTTTCTCATTTTCTGATAGATTTTAACCGCCGCTTTACATGCCTAGTGGTCTTCATGTTGTCCTTTGAACTGTTTATCTTGATATTACTGTTTGGTTATCACAGTTCATAGAAATTGCGGGCACAGGTTTTCAACCACCGGCAAATCCATAAGAGCTCACGGAGCCATTCAGCCTCAACAGTAGCGGTATCAAGTGCTGCAAGTTCTGCTTCCATTGTTGACCTCGTTAAGATGGTCTGCTTGCAAGACTTCTAGGAAACAGCGCCACCCTCCAAGTGTGAATGTATATCCACTTGTGGGCTTTTAACTCATCAGCATCAGATATCCAATTTGCATCACAATAGCCCTCGAGTACCTTCGGGTACCCAGTATAGTGAATGCCAAAGCTCGACGTTCCCTTTAGATAGCGCAATACTCTTTCAAGAGCACGCCAGTGATCATCTCCCGGAATTTGAAAACAAACCGGCTTAATTTGCTCACAGCAAATGAGATGTCAGGCCTCGTTGCACTAGCCAAGTACATTAGCGAGCCGATGATTTGGGAGTATCTCAACTGATCCCTCATTATTCTTCGGTTCTTTCTCAGGATCACGCTTGGATCATAGGGAGTGGACACAGGCTTGCAGTCACTATAACCAAAGCGACTCAGTACCTTTTCCACATAGTGAGTTTGTACAAGTGTTACCCCACCATTTTCTCCCTTAGTAGTTTGATGTTTAGTATCACATCAGCCACTCCCAAATCCTTCATGTCAAAGCTCTTTGACAGAAAGTCCTTGACTTCCTCATCACATTGAGGCTTGTCCCAAAGATTAGTATGTCATCCACATACAAGCACAGGATTACTCCTTCTCCCCCACCATAGCGGTAGGGACAACACATTTGTCGGCTTCATTCAGCAACAAAGCCAGCAGATGTCATAGTTTTATCAAACTTTTCATGCCATTGCTTAGGTGCTTGTTTTAGGCCATACAAAGACTTCAATAATTTACACACACCTTTCCTTCTTGACCTTCTACTACGAAACCATCAGGGCTGATCCATGTAGATCTCCTCATCTAGCTCTCCATTTAGGAAAGCCGTCTTAACATCCATCTGATGAACGAAAAGACCATGAGACGCAGCCAGGGCAAGCAGTACTCGGATTGTGGTCAATCGGGCCACTGGTGAATAAGTATCAAAGAAGTCCTCGCCTTCTTTCTGGGTATAACCCTTAGCCACAAGCCTTGCCTTGTACTTTTCAATCGTACCATCAGGCCTAAGCTTTTTCTTGAACACCCATTTACATCCTACAGGCTTGCACCCATAAGGACGATCAAACAATCTCCCAAGTTCCATTGGTCATAATGAATCCATCTCACTTCGCACTGCTTCCTTCCAGTAGTCAGCGTCGGGAGAGGAAAATGCCTCAGCAATGGTGCTTGGAGTGTCATCCACGAGGTATATAGTGAAATCATCACCAAAGACTTTACAGTCCTCTGTCTCTTACTCTTTCGGAGTAGCTCCACTATTATCCTTCCTCAGGATTCTCAACACATGTTTGTTCAGATGTTCTGTTGGGCACCACAGGGGGAATCAATAGGTTTTTTTTGACTAGTGATGTGCTAGGTACATTTCCTCTCATAGGAAATTCATTCTCAAAGAATGTAGCATCTCTGGACTCAATCACTGCACCAACACGCATGTCAGGTACTCCAGAGCTTACAACTAGGAATCTATAGCCGACGCTGTGTAAAGCGTAACCGAGGAACACACAATCTACAGTTTTTGGTCCAAGTTTGCGCTTTTTGACGATTGGCACATTCACCTTGGCCAAGCATCCCCAAGTGCGTAGGTATGAGAGAGTCAACCTTTTCTTTTCCCATTCCTCGAATGGTGTTACTTCTTTATTCTTTGTAGGAACTCTATTCAGGACATGACATGCCGTCAATATAGCCTCACCCCACCATTCGTTGGAAAGTCCCGCAGTGTCTAACATGGCGTTAACCAAATCAGTTAGAGTGCGATTCTTTCGTTCGGCAATCCCATTGGATTGGGGGGAGTATGGAGGCGTCCTCTCATGAATAATTCCATGTTCCTCGCAGAATGAATCAAACTCATGTGAAAAGTATTCTCCCCCACGATCAGACCTCAACCGTTTGATTTTTCTTTCCAATTGGTTCTCTACTTCAGCTTTATAGATTTTAAAATAATGCATTGCTTCATCCTTTGTTTTTAGCAAGTACACATAGCAAAATCTAGTGCTATCATCAATAAGAGTCATGAAATATTTCTTTCCTCCTTTGGTCAATACACCATTCATCTCGCACAGATCAGAATGAATGAGATCTAGCGGTGCCAAATTTCTCGCTCTTTCACAGCCTTGTGAGGCTTGCGAGGTTGCTTCGCTTGAACACAAGCATGGCACTTAGACCCTTTGACCAGATCGATTTTAGGGATTAATTTTAAACTAGCTAAGCGCGTCATACAACCAACATTGATGTGACAGAGTCGGGAATGCCAAACATTAGACTCATCATCATTTCTCACATGGTTCACAATTTTATCACAAGAATCCATCAAAGAGAAGCGGAACAAGCCTCCGCTTTCATAGCCTTTTCCAACAAAGGTTCCATACTTGGATACAACACATTTATTGGACTCAAACAAGTCTAAAGCCATCTCTACACAATAGAGATCCACTAACGAGATTCTTCTTGATGGAGGGGACATGCTGCACGTTCTTTAGCTGCACGATCTTTCCCGAAGTAAACTTCAGATTGATCGTACCAACACCAAGTACAGCAGCATGCGTACCGTTTCCCATCAGCAAGGAGCAACCTCTTTGTTCCTGATAAGAAGAAAACAAAGAAACATCAGAACAACATGAATGTTAGCACCCGTGTCAACCCACCACTCAGGCGAGAGACAAACTGAAAAAACTGTAGGTAGATGATTACCGTACCCAGATCCTCCAGATTCGCTAACAACCATGTTTGCGGTCTTCTTCTGCTTGTCCTTGCGGTCAGGGCACTCTTTTGCCCAATGGTCAGATGCACCGCAGACAAAGCAAAGGCCCTTTTCTTTTTCCTTGCCCTTCTTCTTAAAAGTTGCAGCTTTAGGCTTGACTGCAGGCTTGTTTTTCTTCTTCCTCTGTGCGGCATGAAAGTTCTTCTTTTGCACCAGATTGGCGCTAGAACCTTCCTCATGCGCTTTCTTGCCATGAGTGTCCTTTGCCCTAGCATTCTCCTCCACACCAAGAGTAGCAATGAGATCAGTCACACTGAACACTTGCCTCCTGTGCTTTAGAGTAGTGGCAAAGCTCGACCAAGTAGGTGGCAGCTTAGCGATGATACCGCCGGCCACAAACTTGTCAGGCAACTCACACTCATTGTTCTGGAGTTCCTTTGCCAGCATCTGTATCTCATGAGCCTGCTCTACTACAGATCGGTCATCGACCATCTTGTAGTCATAGAACTTCTCCATGATGTACAGCTCAGTGCTAGCATCGGCAACACCGAACTTGGCCTCAAGTGCATCCCACATGTCACAAACCAACATCAGCCGGACTTATCAGCCTAGAAACCAACCAACGAATAGGCTCTTTATAAAAAATATGAAAACGGAAACAAGAGAGGGTCTTCTGCTCGTTTCCATCCGTTTTCGTCCCTCAGTGTGCATGACATGCGTCAACACCGCCAGAATGAAGGAGACTGTTGCAAACTGTGGCAACCGCATGAACTACTCGATTACTGGTGGTTGCCATGATCAAACCTACCACCGTAATACTCCCTCCGTCTACGAAAGAATGTAATTCTCGTTTTTCGAGAAGTCAAGCCATTTGAACTTTGACTAAATTTATATAAAAAAGTACTAACATTCATGATACAAAATAAGTAGTTATACAATATATTTTTATAATAAATTTATTTATAGATATAAACATTAATACTATTTAATATAAAACTTGGTCAAAGTTGGACAAATTTGACTGACACGCTTCCCAGTAGTACTTTTCAGCGAACAAACATTGTTTCTCTCTCATAACAAATCAACATAAGTATTAGCATAAGCCAAGTTTCAGCGAAACGAACTGGGCCTTACGAACGGAGGGAGTATATATACAAAAAATCATGACCTGGCGTAACGTACGGGTGTTTCTCTGTTTAAGTATATGATATTTGCTAAATTTTAGTCTAGACGTTTATTTTTGTGAAAACAAATTTATAAAATATAGAAATTAAAAAACTCCACCTCCCGCCGTCGGTTCACCAGTGGGCTGGCAAGGTAAAACAAAAGGAGTAATATGCATCGTGGGCCCTTGAACTTATCTTGGGGTGCCACTTAGGTTCACAAACTCTCAAATCATACTTTTGGCACCCTAATGTTCTTTAAGTATGCCACTTAGGTTCATAACTCATCGGAACAAGGTTTTTATCGACGTGGCGTGGACAGCGTGGCGCAAGCGCACGAGAGCCGCGCGTGAGCCTGCTTTGGGGCGTGCAAATAAGCAGAGAGCCGTCATTATCCAGGCTCTCGGAATCCGGACAGTACCTCCGGGTCGAAGTCTAAGGCGACGGACATGTCCATGTCGGCCTGCATCCACTACGGCAGCGGCGGCGCCTCCAAGGCAAACTCCTACGGCGACTCATCGAGTGGCAAACTCTTGTACGTGGCGCGTGGCGTCGGCACGTCATCCTCAAGCCCCGCCATGAGCTCCCACGCGTTGATCACCTCGGGCTCGTTGGGCGGCGTCAGCGTCGGCGTGCGGAGCTTTAGGGGCCGCTTCGCCGGGTCGTCGCCGAGGAGCACCGCGTCCACGGCGTGGTCGTTGTCTCCCTTCATCATCTCCTCCACCGACAGCGTCGCGTGCCTACACGAGCCGGAGTGACAGGCGCTGCCAGCGAGGCCGAGGGTGCCGAGCATCGACACGGCCCTCAGCCGCAGACGCTGGATGTCGACGGAGGGCAGCGAGAAGCTCCGCCACTCGTGGGCATCGGCGCCGACCCACACCATGTCGCGCCATGCTTCGGTGGATGTCACGCACCCCATCGCCGGATCACGTCGCGATGACGCGGGGGCGCGCGCTAGCCTGCCGCCTGCGTCGTCCGTGCTCGCGTGCACATGCACACGCGGCTCGATCAACGACACCACAAATCCACAATGCAGTTGCAACCAAAGGATCTAGAGCTCTCGAGCCTAGATAACGGCAGCTCTCTGCTTATTTGCACGCCCCCAAAGCAGGCTCACACGGGGCTCACGTGCGCTTGCACCACGCTGTCCACGCCACGTCGGTCAAAACCTTGTTCCGATGAGTTATGGACCTAAGTGACATACTTAAATAATATTAAGGTGCCAGAAGTACGATTTTAGAGTTTGTAGACCTAAGTGACATCCCAAGACAAATTCAAAGGCCTGCGATGCATGTTACTAAAAAAAAAAAAAAAAACTGTAGCACCCCTACGAAAAGAAATCCAACACCGCCCCTGCCCCTGGCTGCCTGGCATTGCACCCATCCTCGTGCACAGTGTAGAAGCTACGAGGGACGGCCGGTCCAAAAGGCGCGCGTAAGCCTGTGAACGTCCAAATCCAAAATTTATAGCCGGAGATCCTAAATCAGCTTCCAAAAGTATCTATACGTAAGATTTATTAAGTTATCTGAGAATATCTATACGGAAAACCTATTTTAAGTTGTTTAAGAGGTATAATCCAAATATAAACATCCTCTCTTTTAGAAATCTATTTGCAGAAAAATTTCTCTAGTAGGTCTTGTTGTTGGAGAAGATGAATCTTTTATCTGTAGCGCTACCCAAAAATTAAATGAATCTTGTATTTTAGATGTTGTTGTTGAAGTCTAAGGGGCCCACCTCAACAGGCTAGCCGCCTACATATCTGTTCGCTTCGCTGAAAAAATAAACTAAAATACTGATCCTATTGATTTATCATGAAAAAAAAACCTATGTCAACTAAAAAGACAAGCCGGAAAAATACGAATGATAACACAAACGAACATGCTTACAGGCCATAGACGCGCGCCAGGCGCCACCCGCCGCCGTGTCGGCCTCCCGTCACAAGCCCAGAACCAGCACCCTCCAGAGCATTCCAGAACCCCAATCCAACGGCCAAGATCGCCCGAGCCCGAACCTTCTAGACCCGCCATCTCCTCAATAAAACCTCCTCGGCTCCTCCCCGTGTCCCACGTCTCGTCTGAGAAAAAAAAGAAGTTTCCACGAACCAATCTCTCTGCAACTGCAACCAGCAGCACGACCTGCGAGGGTTCGAAGGAAGGAGGAGCAGTAGTTTTTCGTTCGTACAAGAGGAAGAGATGGCCAAGGGGGAGGGGCCGGCGATCGGGATCGACCTGGGCACGACGTACTCGTGCGTCGGCGTCTGGCAGCACGACCGCGTCGAGATCATCGCCAACGACCAGGGGAACCGCACCACGCCGTCGTACGTCGCCTTCACTGACACCGAGCGGCTCATCGGCGATGCCGCCAAGAACCAGGTCGCCATGAACCCCACCAACACCGTCTTCGGTACGTGTCAGATGCCATCCTCTTCCTTTCCCTTTTCACTTTGAACTTGGAACGCAAACTAGCACTAGCGTTGTTTGATTCCATGCTGCGGATGCGGAGTTCATCATTAATCATTGATGCTGCGGAGTTTTACATTAATCTTGACGCTTCAGATGCTTGTAGATCTACTGGAATTTGTTTTAGTGAGCAATTTCTACTCTGTTTCAATTGGCAATATGAGCAGCAGTAACCTTAAACATCTGAGCAATTTCTACTCTGTTTCAATTGGCAACATGAGCAGCAGTAACCTTAAACATCTGATTTGTTTCAATCAGCTACTTTGTTATGTTCTCCATATGAGTTCTCCATATGAGTAGGATAGTTTAACAATTAGGGGGATGCGAGTCGATCTGTGGAATTTGTCGCTCAAAATCAGATGCTGCCGTCTCAATGTAATCCTGTGTTTTTCGAACTTTGTAATAGCAATAACTGCAGTAAGTTTTTTCGATCAGATTTGCAATCAGTAGTTACCTTTGTCGCCTCTGGTGTAGCTACTCTAGATCCGTTTAGCGGTTTAGGTGGATTGCACCGCGTGCAATTACATTTTTGTACTGAATTTGTGCTGGAACGCTGTCCTGTACAAAATTGTCGCCGTCACCTTTCGTTGGTTAGTAATTTCAGACTGTAGTATTCGAAAATGTGCCGTACCTGATCATTGATTAAAATGTGCCTTACCTGATCATTGATTTTAATATTTAGCTGATTTATCGTATTGAGCGTGTGTTTTTCTGCCGTCATTTGACGGCCCTGCTGTTTTATTTTAATATTATTCAGCTGATTTATACCGTATTGAACGTGTGTTTTTCTGCTGTCGTTTGACGGCCCTGCTGACTGATGTCTCGTCTTTCTGGATGGATGCAGACGCGAAGCGGTTGATTGGTAGGAGGTTTTCGGACCCGTCCGTGCAGAGTGACATGAAGCTATGGCCGTTCAAGGTCGTGGCTGGCCCTGCCGACAAGCCGATGATCGTGGTCAACTACAAGGGCGAGGAGAAGCAGTTCTCCGCCGAGGAGATCTCCTCCATGGTGCTGACCAAGATGAAGGAGATCGCCGAGGCCTACCTCGGCTCCACCATCAAGAACGCCGTGGTCACCGTGCCTGCCTACTTCAACGACTCCCAGAGGCAGGCCACCAAGGACGCCGGCGTCATCTCCGGGCTCAACGTGATGCGTATCATCAACGAGCCCACCGCCGCGGCCATCGCCTACGGGCTCGACAAGAAGGCCACCAGCAGCGGCGAGAAGAACGTGCTCATCTTCGACCTTGGCGGTGGCACCTTCGATGTGTCGCTCCTGACCATCGAGGAGGGCATCTTCGAGGTGAAGGCCACCGCCGGTGACACCCATCTGGGTGGGGAGGACTTCGACAACCGCATGGTCAACCACTTCGTGCAGGAGTTCAAGCGCAAGCACAAGAAGGACATCAGCGGCAACCCGCGCGCGCTGCGGCGTCTGCGGACGGCCTGCGAGCGGGCCAAGCGCACGCTGTCGTCCACCGCGCAGACCACCATCGAGATCGACTCGCTGTACGAGGGCATCGACTTCTACACCACCATCACCCGCGCCCGGTTCGAGGAGCTGAACATGGACCTCTTCCGCAAGTGCATGGAGCCCGTGGAGAAGTGCCTCCGCGACGCCAAGATGGACAAGAGCAGCGTGCACGACGTCGTGCTCGTGGGCGGCTCCACCCGCATCCCCAAGGTGCAGCAGCTGCTGCAGGACTTCTTCAACGGCAAGGAGCTCTGCAAGAGCATCAACCCCGACGAGGCCGTGGCGTACGGCGCGGCTGTCCAGGCCGCCATCCTGAGCGGCGAGGGCAACGAGAAGGTGCAGGACCTGCTCCTGCTCGACGTCACCCCGCTGTCCCTGGGCCTGGAGACGGCCGGCGGCGTGATGACCGTGCTGATCCCTCGCAACACCACCATACCGACGAAGAAGGAGCAGGTGTTCTCCACCTACTCCGACAACCAGCCGGGGGTCCTGATCCAGGTGTACGAAGGGGAGCGCGCCAGGACCAAGGACAACAACCTCCTCGGCAAGTTCGAGCTGTCCGGCATACCGCCGGCGCCCCGCGGCGTGCCCCAGATCACGGTGTGCTTCGACATCGACGCGAACGGCATCCTGAACGTGTCTGCGGAGGACAAGACGACGGGGCAGAAGAACAAGATCACCATCACCAACGACAAGGGGCGGCTGAGCAAGGAGGAGATCGAGAAGATGGTGCAGGAGGCGGAGAAGTACAAGGCGGAGGACGAGGAGCACAAGAAGAAGGTGGACGCCAAGAACTCCCTGGAGAACTACGCGTACAACATGCGCAACACCATCAAGGACGACAAGGTCTCCTCCAAGCTGGGCGCGGACGACAAGAAGCGCATCGAGGACGCCATCGACGGCGCCATCAGCTGGCTGGACAGCAACCAGCTCGCGGAGGCGGACGAGTTCGAGGACAAGATGAAGGAGCTGGAGAGCATCTGCAACCCCATCATCGCCAAGATGTACCAGGGCGCTGGCGCGGACACGGGCGGCGCCGCGGGCATGGACGAGGACGCACCGGCCGGCGGCAGCAGCGGCGCTGGCCCCAAGATCGAGGAAGTCGACTAAGCTGGCCCTGTGCATCGAGGGGTCCGAGATGCGTAATGTTTCCTCGCTCTTTGGCCGATCGTGTCACTTGGTAGGAGTTGTCGTGTTGTCGTGGTAGAAGTTGAACTTGAATTTGTTTGGGGGCAGTTTGACTTTGAGGTTGTCGTTAAAAAACTCATGCTGAGCTTTACTCAGCCTTTGAATATGATGATGCTTCCTTAATTGTTTTCCCCTTTCTGTCTGAGATTGGATATCTGTTTTGTGTTTTTGCATATTAAGAAGTGATGATTAAGCTGCAGGGTCTCTCCAGCTGAGCAGGCGCACTAACAATTGTGCACGAAGGATCATCAGAGACGCACAGAGGACGTCTTGTTTGCTTGTCACCATGATTGCTCAGGACATAATGCTAACTTAAAAAGTGGTACTTTTGTGAGAATTCTCACGACATTGTGAACACACACACACACACACACACACACATATATATATATATATATATATATATATATAACTACTATCCTGTAGCTGGCTACAGAATAACTTATTCTGTAGCCACTTTGAGTTACGATAATTACTATGTTATTTTACGAGATTATAGTAACTCCTTACTAAGTGGTTTAATATAACGTTATGGTAAATATCCCCATGTGTTATAGTAACCCAACTATCGTAAATATGTATTTATATTATGGTAAATTAGTATATAAAATTATAGTAAATGGAGGTGGCTACAGAATAACTTATTTTGTAGCCGGCTACTGAATAGCCTCTCCATATATATATATATATATATATATATATATATATATATATATATATATATATATATATATATATATATATATCCCTATATATCTATATCTATATATATATATAGAACTACTGTCCTGTAGCCGGCTACAGAATAACTTATTCTGTAGCCACTTTGAGTTACGATAATTACTATGTTAATTTACGAGATTGTAGTAACTCCTTACTAAGTGGTTTAATATAACGTTATGGTAAATATCTCCATGTGTTATAGTAACCCAACTATCGTAAATATGTATTGACATTATCGTAAATTAGTATATAAAATTATCGTAAATTGAGGTGGCTACAAAATAACTTATTTTGTAGTTGGATTACTATAATACATGGGGATATTTATCATAACGTTATAGTAAACCACTTAGTAAGGAGTTACTATAATCTCGTAAATTAACATAGTAATTATCGTAACTCAAAGTGGCTACAGAATAAGTTATTTTATAGCCAGCTACAAGGTAGTATATCAACAACAACGCATAAAATGCAAGACTCATTTAATCTTTGGGTAGCGCTATAGTCAAAGGATTCAATACCCATTCGCATCTTGATATCTTCTTCAACAACAAGACCTTAAAGAGAATCCTTTCTGTAAATGGGTTTCCAGGGAAAATGATACTCATTTGGGTTATGTCTATCAGGCAATTCAAAATAGGTTTTCCGTATAAGTAGTCTATTGAAGGCTAGTTTTATATCTCTGTTACTCATTTTAAGTTTGGGTGTCCATATACATTCTCGTTGAAGACGGTCTTAGAGAGCATGGTGAATATTACTTGATATGATTTCCATTAGTTTTTTTTCTCATGCAAGCAGTGAGCACAATTGCAGCCTCAACTGCCATATTCCGTGATTAGCACCATAGCAAGTTGCCAGAATTTGACAGGTTGCCATTATGATTTTTCTTAGCATAGCTCCATAGGATGTACTACCTCCGTCTCCAAAAGAATATGTCACGTTTTACTACCTTAAGTTTGACCAATTATAGGTAAAAAATTATTTATGTTTATGATACCAAATAAATACCATTAGATTATGAGATGTATTTTTATAATAAATTAATTTAAAGACATAATTGTGAATGATCAAATGTGAATCACTTTTCGTGGCATGCAACTCATAATTACTCCCTCCGTCCAATAATATTTGCACGTCTAGCCCTGGACACGCAAACCAATGTGTATGTGAAATTACAGAAATGCCCTTGCAAATATCAGCCCCAATACATCCTCCCGTGACCCGTCCCACCACACCACTCCCTCGCGCTCTCCCACAGCTCTCTGTTTCTCTGGCCGCCGCCGGCGTGTCGGCTCCGCCCCCTGGCCACCATGGGCGTCCAGGCCGCATGCCACCATCGACGTCAGGCGTTGCCTCCGTCTTCCGTGCCGACGAGGACGAGCTCTTTCCGCCCGCGCGCGCCCGCGTTGCCGTGGCTCTCGCCGGCCGGAGCCGAGCCCCTCTGTCAAGCGCCAGTCGCGTTGCCGTGGCAGTCGGGCCGGGGCTCCATAGGCCGGAGCTGAGCCCATGTGGTGGTGTTGCGAGGTCCAGCCACTGCGCGACGGCGGCGCGGAACCCGTGCACAGTGGCGGCCTGGCGAGGTCCAGCCGCTGCGCCTGCGCGATGGCGGCGCGAAACTCCTGCATGGTGACGCCGTGGCGATGTCCAGCCTCTGCGCGACAGCGTAGCAGAGCCCGTCCGTGGCGGTGGCGTCGGGAAGCCCCTGCACAGCGGTGGCGTCGCGCCGACGGGGCCTAGACCCTGCTCAGCGGTGGCGTCGCGCCAACGGGGCCTAGCCCCTACGTAGCGGCACGGAACTGATCGAATGGGAGGGAAAGGGGGACGAGTGGACGGTGCGGCGGAGGAAGAGATGCGCATGCGAACGAGTGGATAGTGGAAGGAGCGCTCTCACACCAGTGCTGTAGACGGGAAGGGATGATCAAGAAGCCACGGAGTGGGTTCTAGAGTGGGTTCTGGAAGCCTGGTGAATGAGTGGACGAGAGAGTTTTCATATTTTTTTATGTCGATTTTTTATTTCATCGGTTTGGTCCACAGCCAGTTGCAGCTGCCAGCTACTGCTCTCTGCCAGTTCTGAGACCCTATAGCGACCGTTTATTTTGGGAAAAAATTAAACGGTAAAGGTGCGTTTAATGTGGGACGGAGGGAGTATATTCTTTTCAGAACGAATGTAGTAGTTCTTTTTTATAACATAGGATGTAGCTTTTATATAGCGATCAAATTGGTAAAAGTTTTAAAGCTAAAGGACATGTATAGTTCTTTTTTTTAAAAAAAAAATCCCTTGAGTTTTGTAAATTGCGATCCATCACCTAAACAATAAAACCCTCCCTACAACCAAGCAGTAGCAGTTTAATCTTTGCCCCCATCTACAACCTCTATTCCACCTCCTTTCGTACCCCTCTCCGTGCCATTCTCCCAGTGCTCCTGCCACATAGGCGCCGCCGCGCCGGGTAGGTCCTCGCCTAGTTCCATGTGACATGGTAAACATCTCTTTATGCTCATTGGGTTTTTTTTCGAGGGAATGCTCACCGTATTTCTGTAACATGGTAAATAGCTATGGTAAACATCTCTTTATGCTCACCAGTTTTTTGAGTGATGGCTGCACTAGTATATGTGTTTGTGGTGTAAAGTGGCGGGTGGGCATTGTTGGTGATTAAAGTTGGAGGGCATGCGATGCCATATCATATTCATATGGCACTATGCCATAATCCCCTATGTCATCACTCTTTTTTTTTCTTTTTTCTTTTTTTTTTGCGCTCAGGGAGATTCATTCATCAGGGGGAGCAGGATTACAATATGAGGACAACAGGTCCAGCACATAAGCTGGGGCATAAGTCCACCACCCAGCTCGTGTGTCGCCTGTGACCTGTTTAGCTAATACATCTGCTACCTTATTACAATCTCTAGAAACAAAAGAAAGCTTAAAATCATGAAAGAGTAAGCTCAGCTCCCGGATCTCCTGTAGGATTGTTGAGATAGTCGATCTCTGGTTAGTCCCTGCCTGCCATAGCTGCACCATTTGTTGGCAGTCAGTTTCTAGCCAAATCTTTCGGACTTCTGACTGAACCGATAAGGCCAGCCCATCCCGACAAGCGATGGCTTCCAAGGTGAGGGCGTCGAGGCAATGATCATACCACTTGGCGCTGCCCCTGATGAACGCCCCAGCACCATCACGCAGTACCGCACCTGTAGCACCTTGCCCTGTTTGTTCATAGAAGGCGCCATCCGTGTTGCATTTGATCCAGCCCAGAGGTGGTCGTTCCCACCTAGGTACTGCTCTCGGCTCTGTCACTGACGACTGAGAATGGGTCGCCTGTCTTAGATCAAAAGCCAAGTCTGCCGCCCATTGTACAGCCACTCGAATCGGCGGCAACATCTCCCCATGTCTTCGTCTATTTCGCTGCATCCAGAGCGCGTTCCTGCCAATGATGATCGTTGTCTGATCTCGCTCCGAGCCCGCCCTTCCTTCTACCAGAACCTGCGCCCAAGTCTCCTGATGCAGGGTTGGAAGCTTGACGCCAGTGGCAATTTTCGTTTGCTCCCAGAACGCCTTGGCAATCGAACATTCCAACAAGATGTGTCTGATTGACTCTGCCTCTGCACCACACATCTCGCAATTCGCAATTGGTTCCACATGCTTACGGTGTAGAATTTGACGAGTCGGAAGAAACTCATGGACCACACGCCACCAGAATACCCTGATTTTTGGCAGCACCTTCAACTTCCATATTTTCCTCCATACTGAATTTTCTGAGACACTTGCCGCAGGCACCACATCATCCCTGATGCGTGCCATGTCTAGTAATCTGTAAGCAGACGTGACAAAGTAAACACCATGCCTCTCCGGTTCCCATGCCCAGACATCTCCATATTGGATCGGCGCCGGGGTACGCAAGATAGCAGCAGCATCTACCGGTATGAAGGACTGCTTGATAAAATCTTCATTCCACTGTCCATTTTCTGACAACAGCTCGGCCACCATTGACACCGGTTGTCCCTCCTCTGGCGTGAGAGGTCGACCCCCAAAATGATTCGGGAGCCACCGATCTCGCCAGATATGTGTCGAGGTTCCATTGCCAACTCTTTTGATCAGCCCTTGCGACAAAACCTGCCGGCCTGCAAGGATGGCTTAGTTCTTCTAAAGAACGGCAAGAGATTTACCGAACCATTTTAGGTGAAGAAAGAGTACTTGAAAAGAAGAAGAAGTGACCTAACAAAAACAGAGGTAAAAGAAAAAGAAAACATAAAAATGGGGCTGTTGCCACCCCAACGAGTGAAGGACAAACTATTTAGTAAAAAAAAATCCACACGTTTCGGAAAGGAAGAGAGTAAATACTAAATAGTATCACAGGGCGAAAATGTTTATGACATCCATCAATTAACGGATGAATAATCTAGTGAGTGAAAACTAGGTACCAAGAATATAACATCAAGGAATAATATGATCAAGTTCCCTGGTCTGTCAAAAATACTCTTTTCGTTTTAAATTCTAAGTTATTTTTAGTTTTTTAGGTACATAGTAAAATCTGTGTCTAAATATAGCGTGTATCATACATAGAAAAACCAGAATGACTTGTAGTTTAAAACGAATGGAGTATGACACATACAAATGAATGACTCAAACACTCTTAGAAGATCCTAGATAAATTAGTTATCATGACTCCCGCTGTCAGTATAGAACCCACCACCAAAGCTCTCATGCCCGCCAATGAACATGTCACTACTTGGATGAGTAACCGCAGCTATTTGATTCAGACAGCCTATGCAACAGCCATATGAACAAAACCCAATTGTGCAGGTGCAGCACTGGTAAACATGGAGCTCGTTCTCAAGATTGGCATCCATTTCCACAGAAAAGAACAGCTCATCATCGGTTGGGGAATAAGCAGTAAAGCTGTAATACTGCAGGCTAATCCATATTCAAAGACGGTGCACTTCTCGGTGATCTCTCCACGCTGGAACTCTAGATCTCTTGTTGATGCGCAGAGCCAGTTGGACACTCTTCTCTGCCGCTCTGTAAACCGCCAGCTGTGTGCCCTTTGGACACTCTTCTCTGCCGCTCTGTAAACCGCCAGTTGTGTGACCTCTTGGCCTGTGCTTGAGGAAGAATTACTCTTTCCCTGACAATCAGTTGTCATCGCAACCTGCACCATTGATTGGCAATGAAGCAGCCAGCCACTATCGCACCACTGCCGGGAGAGGAATCGGAGCCCAGGTGGGATTGGGAGACTGATTTGCCTAGCAGGCATATTATTCTGATAATAGCTTTGCTGGTATTTATATAATAAGATTCTCAGGCTGATTAGCACACAATACGCGATAGTGGAAGAAAGTAACCATGAGAAAAAGTGAAAAACCAAAGGAAAAGATTAAAAAACAGCAAAAGATTAACAAAGCATGGATGCATTGTAAGTTGGAGCAAAATCCCAAGAGGTGGTCCGATACATGACTAACAACACAATATTTCGCTGACAGATACTTTGACATGTCTATTAGGTACTACAGGTAGGAAAAAACAGACACTGGAACAGAATCTGGCCGCCAGCTTCATGAACTTGAAATGTTCTATTTCTTCTTGTCAGTGTGCGTACCAGCCGATCTGCAGATACCAACAGAAAATTCAGTTAATACTGATAGTTATGCAGCATAAAGGAGGATCTCTTCTATTAAGCCAACATGAAGATGCTAATACGAACAATGCTATGAAACAATTCAAACATATTATTAAGTGCCAACATAGAATCCATTTCTATAAGATACAATGGTCCAATGATAGTGTCCACTAAATAGACAAAAATATACAACTGACCAGATAGTAGAAAAACAAGACATGTATATATAAGCAGATCAGACAAGATTAGGATACTATAACACAATGCGCACAATCAATAAGCACTAGTCATCTATACACAAACTCATTACCAGGTAATGCAAATGGCAGGATCAATATGCAGAACTTAAATTGATGTGCATTAATGAAATAACAATCGTTGAAGAGTAAATCAAAATTATGCAACAAATTAGCAGAAGCAACTGACACATGCAAAAGCATCTGCAGGAAAAAAAAGACAGGCCACCAAGCAGTATTCTAGTTTTATCACAACAAAGTTTCACATTTACACACCTCATCTTCCTGAGGACACCCGCCATCTCCTCTCTCTTCTTCTTTGCCCTCTTGTGAGTTCCAAGCTTTCTCTTGGCGACCTTCAGAGCACGCTTGTCCTTGCCAACCTTCAGAAGCTCAGTGATACGCTTCTCATACGGAGCAAACCCAGCAACCTCTCTGATCAGGCCCCTGACCATGGACACCCTCTTCGTTGCTTTCTGCATACCACATGAACTTAGAACAGAGGACACAGTAAATCTATCACATAGGAACACACACTACTTGTACTAGCCATTTACAAGTGCAGACACTAAATCATAGGCTTTTACAAGTTAAATAAATGAAAGCGAATATCTCAGTATTTGGTAGGGCACATGGCAACAAATTCAATATATGAGAAACAACAGGCAAACTTCACATTCACAAAAAAACTTTAGAAACAAATTTCTACTAAAACATGTAGATAAACATGTCTTACACTATCGTCAGCAATCAAACCTTCCATCTGCATAAAGTAAAGTGGAGCTCCTCAACTAGTATTGCAGATCCATCAAACTGTGTTTTGTCGAATTGGAAAAATGAACAAGGACAAGATTAAAAACACAACTAATCCTCAGATTCTTGCATACGAGTAGCAAGCATGATCCTAGTCACACACACACATCCTAGACAACCCTATAAAGCGAAAGTTACAGAGCACAAACCATCAACTAGTAAGACCTTCTCTGCATCCTAAACCCACAACATCCACACCTAATCACAACAACACTACCACCCGCGAGATCAACATGATGACCCTAAAAAAGTTGAAAGTTCGCTTACCCCCTTGCGGTGGGACGGGCGTGGAGGCAGCTCGCGCTTGGTGACGACATGGCCCTTGTTGATGCCCACGAAGAGGCCCGACTTCGGCTGCGGCGGCGCCATGAGGACCAACCCTTTCCTGTGCGCGCACACAAACAAGCGGAGATGAGCGCGTACGCAAGGAGAGAGAGGCTAGGTTTCAGAACGGCGGCGGCGGCGGCGGCGGGGAAAGGGGGAGCCTTTTTTTTTTTTTTATTGCGGGAGGGGGAGGCTTCCCTTACCTGTAGAAGTGAACCGGCTGCTACCGAGGGGAAACCCTAGCGGAGTGGAGCCTTTATATAGGCGACGCGGAGGTGGCTTCGCGGCCGGAGGATACTGGGCTGGGCTGAGATTGTTTCATTCTCCTTTCCGGGCCTTTTCTGTTATCTGGCCCAGGTTTTCTTAAGAGGATTGTGATTAGTAAGTAAGTTGGGCTCTTGTGGGTCGTTATGGGTTCGTTCGTTAGAATTTTTGGAGTTTGCAGTATGGGGCTGACCGGCTGAGCTGGGCTATCTCGGCAGTTGTAAACTTTGTTGCGCTACTTCAGCACTCACAATTTTGAGCGTAAGCATCGTCGTAGGCCAAATTTTATGTGAAAATATTGTAAGAAAAAAAAATACTGTTTGTTCGCTAAAAATTCTGTTTGATTAGTCGTCATTCTGCAGTTTAACGTCTGCCTGGTTCACAGTAACTTCACAGGTTTCGTAAGCCACCTTTACAACTGACATGTGAACACCCGGGCCTTGCCTTCTCGATGATGAGCAGGGCAGCTTATTTGGATTGCGGTGGGCAGCAGGCGCCGGCAGGGGTGGCCACCGATATATATTCATATTCATATTTACCCCTATATTTACCATGAAATTCTTGGCCAGAAACCGCGTCCATGTCACCCGAATTTCTTCCCGCCATTTGATCCCGCATGGGATGGTCCAGATCCCTTCAATAGGATTTTACCGGAAGCGGCTCCTTCTGATTCTCTTTACCTTTATCGACTTCTCCACACCTTCTTTCTACCTTCCCTGGCTTCTGCTCCGGATCCGGTCAGCCAAATATATCAGCCAGATTCTGGTTCAGCTTCCACACACTTCTCCTCTCTCTCTCTCCTCTTCCCTCTCTCTCCCTCTCTCTCTCGACGCAAAAAAAAAGCACGCGGGCGGCGCCCTCAGCACGCGACGTAGCGCCGCGTGTGCCCCTGTCGGTGGCCGTCCCCAGACACGGATCCACGTGGCTGGGCCCCACCGGTGGCCGCCGCCGCGACTTACCCGGCGCTGCCTCCTCCAGACATTCCGCGTGCGATACACGAAATCCTACCTCCTCCTCCTCATCCTCTTCTTCCTCCTCCTCCTCCTCCTCGGGTCGCGTCCTGCCGGTCGAAACCATGCCGCCTCCTCACCGTGCGAGGTGCTCACGGGACGCGACGACGCGCGTGGGCTGCGGCGCGCCACCGTGTCCATGCCTCGGCAGGTGGCCGCCGCCGGCAACTCCTCCGCGCGAGCAGGACATGCCAGTGGCCGCCGGCATCACTGCCCCACGGCGCTGCCTTCTCTCGCCATCCCGTGCCTGCTGCTGTGCTCCATGAAACCCTAGCACTCAGGCCGGGCAGGGTGGCGGCGCCAGCGGGTCCATGCCAGTCGCCTCCCTGTGAAGCATCACGTCGGTGGTCACCGCCGACGACTGTAACACCCTCGGTGTTACGCCCTAAACAATTTACCAAATCATGTCATGAGCATCATGTTTATGTGATAATATATGTGATGGAATGTGTAGATAACATTTTTGTAACTTAAGATGATCAATAAAAATATTAAATGCGAAGCTATTACACAACTCATGTATATAAAGTAGGGTTTAAAACTATTTTTTATTGAATAAAAATACTATAGAACATATATTTGGCACTTAAATAAAGTTTGGAGTATGAACTTTGTAGATGACAATAAAATACTTATGGTGGAAAAATAATATTGCCAGCTAACATTTCTAATAGCCTAAAAATGAAACTTGAAATCAAATTTAAGTATATATATACAACAAGACAATGCCATGTTTGGCAATTTATTTTGTGAAATCGAGTTAAGAGATGGTGTCGTGTTTTAGCTCGGGTTGGTAGCCTGATATGCTCTCTTGAGTATGGTGAAGATGGTTTAGGCTCAAGAACAACCATTTAGTTGTTATAGGTGCTTTAAATTTCGTGCGCGACACGTTCTTGGGTTGGTTGGCCGGGTGGAAGGTCAAGCTCCAATTTGGAGTTTTCCCCATCGTCGTTCTATTAAGGCCGTGCTCGGCCATGGTCGAGGGTAGCCCTCCTACCGCCCATTCCGAATCAATTCACCTGCACCACTAGCATCGCCTTGACTCCGTCTTCACCTTGTGCGCCTTAGCCAAACCGCTACCACCTCCCCGTCATCATTGACGCGACCGTGCCACCACGGTGCGCTGCCGCACGGCTCGGCCACACGTGGCTAGCCCTTCTCCATCACCCTCTTCTCCAACCGTTACCTCGGCTAGGTCCACGGTAGTCTACTGATGCTCACTCGCTAGCCGGTTAGGTCCTTAGGTGCCCTAGTTCACCGGAGCAGTCGCGCCACCGTCGTGGATTGTGACCGAACCACCCAATTTATATAAGATTAAGTACGGCTGTCTCCGTTTAATACGTTAACGTGTGCATACTTTCACTTATATAAACCTAGTAGTCCATCGAGTGTCACGAAGGACCTCGGTAAATCAACATCACAACCAAGATCGCATGATTAAACAAATACACATCATATACACAGAGTTGCAGCAAAAATAATATTACAAATGGGTTCACAAATAATAGTACAAGTTTGGGTTTCAAAACCGGTTAAAGGAAACAACATAGCTTTCAAATGATTACATTAATATAAGTTCCAAATACATTGCTAGCACAAGTGACATTCTGTGACAAAAGCATATAGATAAGAAATAAATATAGTCACCGAGCCCACCGGTGGTTAGCCACCATCTTCAGTTGGTCGAGAACTTCACCTGCAACATGGTGGGATAAACTCTAAGTATTTGAATATACTCAGCTAGACTTACCCATCATAAACTAAAAATAAAGTGACACCAAGTGATGTTGATAAGGCTCGATCTTCCAATAGGTATGATAGCGTCGATTAGTGGAGACTCGACGTTCATGATCTAGGCTTTGAACTAAGACTGATTCGGACCCTCATAACCATTACACCACTGCTTCATTGGTTATCAACCACGCGAACACGATTGACCTCGCCGAGAAGGCTTTCCTACAAGCGAATCGAGAACACATGCAAGAACAAAATTAACGTAATCTAAAATTGCAAATAAATATGAGGCTTATGATAACAAAAAGGAGTTCAAGTCTTTATTCAAAAGGACTAATCACCATAGGTGAACAAGATCAAGAACAGGGGTCCTGGTTCACAGCAAGCGGCCTTGGCAGCGCAGTTGCAGCAAAACGACGTCTGTTTCACGAGGAAATTAAGAACTAAATAAAACCCTAAACCCTAACAAGAGTGATGGTGGTATAATATAGAGTCTTGGGCATCACCCCCCTAGATGCGCCCCTAATGGGCCCAAACACGATACACGATCCAACGGACCAAAAGACGGTGTCACAACACCCTGATAGATTCTAGACGCTGACTTGTTTCAATGATTCATATTGCTTACGAAGGGCTTTTGATGTGAGACCACTTGCATTGGCTTCCTTATCTAATTAGCTTTCCATCCATATATGGATCGTCGAAAACGGAGCCCGGATATGCCAGTGTGACCAGTTTTATGACAGACTGGTCCTAGAACCCGAGATGGGCTCCAACTTCAGTTGGACAAGGCCTCCACCATGAGAAAGATGAATTGGATTCCCTTGCTAGACCTCCTCCTCTCCTTGGCTTGTATGTGATGGAGTGATGTCCTCGTCATCCACCCTTTCTTGAATTGAAGTCATCCTCGACTGAAGTAGATCGTCTCCTCCATTGGATGACTGCAACAATGGTTTCGAAAGAAGACGTTCATCTTGGCGCCCAATCCTTCACAAAGGCTGCTACCATGGTGGCCTTCCTACTGGGAATTCATCCTCCTTCTCCTGCAAAAGGTTAGTACCAACAAGAGGCATAGCACTAGAAGCAGGACCAAGTGGACATATAGGCGATGTACAAGGTAAAGCATAATATGGTTCATCATGATCAGCAAGAACAGATTTAAGAGCAAATAAAACTTCTTTCATGTTACTTGATGGTTCATTTGTTGGTTTACTAGAGTCTTTATCATGGCCTTTCTTTTTCTTTTTAGCAAGTTCCTTTTCATATTGCATAATTTCAGCAGGAGTTAAAGGAAGTAAAGCAATGGTCCTTTATTTAAACATAAAAGTATATCTATTTTGCCTACCATGATGTACAACATTATTATCATATTGCCAAGGGCGGCCTAACAAAAGTGAACAAGCTTGCATAGGCACGACATCAAAATCAGCATAATCATGGTATGATCCGATAGAAAAATACACATAAGCAGATTGTGTTACCTTTGCCTTACCACTATTGTTAAACCACTGAACATGGTATGAATGTGGAAGAGCACATGTAGATAAACCAAGAGTCTTGTTAAGCTTAGAACTTACCAAGTTATTGCTGCTCCCTCTATCAATTATAGCATGAACACGGAAATTATTGACAATGAGGAACATCTAAAACAAATTATGGCGTTGTAGCTTGTCTACTGGCTCAACTTGTGTACTCAAAACATGCTGAACAAGGATTGATTTATAGTTTACAGTGCATGCCACACTATCAATTACCTCATCGGGATCTTTAGCACTATCGGCAAATTTATCTGAATAAAGATCTGTTGCAAGTGTAAATTCATTCTCTTCATCACTAGCAGTAGCATACCCACCATCATCAGTAGCAATATATGCGTGTTTGCTGGGCATTCTTTAGCAATATGTAACATGCCCTTGCAGCGGTGGCAAACAACTTTAGAAGAGCTGCTAGAGGAAGGTGTAGCAGATCCACTAGAAGAAGGTGTAATAGGAGAACTCTTCTTTACAGGCGCTTGTGGTGTCTGCACATTAGAAATTTTACTCACCTCGGTTGGACGTGAAGAAGTGGATGGAGTTGTGGAACGCATAGGTTGTCGTCCCTGTACTCCCCTTTCAGCTTTCAGAGCATAATGATATAATTGGGGAAATCTAGTCCATTCTTTATAGTCAAGAACATCATGTATTTCACGACGCAAACCTCCCAAAAATCTAGAACACTTATCCATTTCATTATCTTGTATGTTACTACATTCTAGACCAATTAAAAACTCATGATAATATTCCTCAACACTTTTACTTCCTTGATTTAAACGCTGCAGTTTTAATCATAGATCACTCTGATAATATGGAGGAACAAATCTCGATTTCATTCGTCGTTTAAGTACAATCCAAGTTTGAGGTATTTGAACATTAGCATTAGCATTAGCATTAACATTATTGCAAATATCATTCCACCAGAAAAGAGCAAAACTAGTAAACTCACTAGTAGCAAGTCTAACTCTATATTCTTTAGGTACTTGATGGGAGCTAAATTTTTTATCTATATCCATCTCCCAATCTAAATATGCTTCAGGATCAGCAGAACCAGAAAAAGGAGATATCTTAGACTTGGTTTTAGAGAAAGGGTCATTATTACCTTGGTAATTACCTCCCATATCGCGTCGGTTAAAGTTCAACCGATTACGGTTACGTGCATTCTCAGCACGTCGAGCTTCGCTTTAGCCTTCGCATCACCATCCTCCTCCTTAGCATCCTCGCCTTTGAGATCATCAGCATCAGCATCTTCAGGACGTGGCTCAAGATGTTGTTGTTCAACATCTTCAATCCTCTTGGCCAAGTTGGTGATTTGTTAAAGGATCTCATTAAGCTTGTCATCAAGAACGGCACAAAGCTCATTCTTGGAAACACAATCATTGAAATATGTAGGTGTATCCTCGTTTCCTTTGCCGCTGCCTTTGGCTTTTCCTAACGTGGTTAGTAGAAAGGAGAAGACAACACAAATAATACTATCCCTACCAACTACTTAGGTTGTTGTCGACAGAATATCGTCGGCAGTCCACCGAGGGGTATCCCGCGATGGTAGATTGATCGGCAGAGGAGCGTGTAATCAAGAATAAGAAGGCAATAGAGACACATGAGTTATATAAGTTCAGGCCATTAGTATGACGTAATACCTTACTCCTATGGTCTGTTGGTTTGTATTAGCTATCGTATGATTTTCCGTGATTTCGTAGGGGGTCCCTGCCCGCCTTATATAGTCCAGGGCAAGGTTACAAGTCGGTTAGATCTGAGAGATAACCGGAAAGTAATAACAGATTACAAGAAATACGGGATCATACATATCCTATCAGATCATGTAGCATCTTCCAGATATCCTCCCTATGCCTTGCGGGAGGCGCCGAGCAGAATCGTGCCCCGCAAGGCTCCTTCTCGTGGGCTAGACCGCCCCTAGAGGCGTAGCCCATGTGGCCTACCATGGGTATCCGGGGTCATACCCCCCACAGCTAGTCCCCGAGCGCCTTGTACCCGTTGAGCAATGCCGTCTTGAACTTTTCCGAGCAGGTGCGAACAAAAACCGAGCTGTCCAAATCATGGTCTGACCACCATAATGAATCGCTGATCAGTTGTGAGCAGCTGTCGAGCAGCGTGCACCATCGCCGACCAGTGTGTTCCGAGCACGGCTTGACATAAGGGTGTAAGGAGCTCAATTTTAGAATTGAAAATTCCTACGCGGTAAAATGAAGTGTGCCCACTTAGAGTTCAAACACGAGGTTAAAGATACCTTGGTTTAACTTTTAGAGGCTCGAAGTCTTTCGGAAGAAACAAACACATTCACCGCAAGGTGAAGTGTGCCCACTTAGTCCTCGAGCCTGACAGTAGGTGACGTAGTCACATGGTGCCAGGCTCAAAAAATATTGAACCAGCCGAGCAGGTAACCAGTCCCCGAGCGTAGCCTCGAGACGAAAAACAAACACATTCACCACAAGGTGAAGTGTGCCCACTTAGTCCCCGAGCCTGATAGTAGGTGACGTAGTCACGTGGTGCCAGGCTCAGAAAAAAAGTAATCCACCCGAGCAAGTAGCCAGTGCCCGTGTGTCGGGCGTAGAATTCAGATAAATCAAACCGTGGAGAAAAATTGGAGTAATGGCTGTGCAGCATTGGGTACTGAGCCTCATTAAATTGCAGAGAAATCGGTGAATATTTGGCAACGATAAATGAGCGACATGGGCTACTGTTACGTGATAGCCCAATTTGCGGCCCATTAAACCACGTTGGTGGAGTCAAAGTAGTGCTAATAGCGGGAACGGTTTCCCAAAAACCCTCAGACGCAATGAAAACTAGAGAAAGTGCTTTATAACCGTGCCACCACATACATTGCCTCCTACCTCACTCAATCTGCCTTTCTTCCTTCGTCCACAAACCCTATGCTCCACATTCCGCACCATCACGAGCACTCGCCTCCAACCCAGTTCCAATCCGGAGAGAATGGCGCCGAAAAAAGGAGCCGCAAAGCCGAGGAAGGTGGCCACTGGAGCCAGCCGCGACGAGGAGTGGGTGCCGTCAAAGACGATGGCGGCGGATCTCAATAGGATGGTGGCGGCGGGCGTTCTCCTAGACCACCTCACTGCTGGATGGCGGCCAGCTAGTGGTGAGCCCTTCCCAACACCACATACTGATGAGGCTGTAGTATTTGAAGATTATTTCTAGCGAGGATTAGGGTTTCCTGTCCACCCCTTTTTGAGGGATCTTTTGGAGTTTTAGGCGATTAGCCTCTATAATTTGCACCCCAACACCATTCTGCACGTGTCTATCTTTATCCATTTCTATGAGGCGTTTCTCGGTGTTCTTCCGCACTTCAACCTCTTCAGGCACCTGTTATATCTGAAGAAGAAGGGGCAGCGGTTCCAAGGTGGTCAGCGGCATGTACCTATAACTCAGGGATGGAATGGCCAGCGAATATATCAGCATACCGCTAAATACCTCCCTTAAAGGTTGGAACGCCAGATGGTTCTATATCAAACAAAGTCACCCAATGATTCGATGCGATGTCCACCACATCTCGGTTAATCATAGTAACTGGTCGGAGAGACCCAATAATGCTGACATGGAGCAGGTAATGGAACTTCTGGACTTGATTAAGGGCATGGAGCTTAGGGGTGAACTGGTGGCAGCTAGCTTCATAGTGCGGCGCGTCCAACCCTGCAAAGAGAGGGCCCACCCGGCATTCGACTATAAAGGTGACAACGATGGTACCTAAGAAAACACAGTCCGTCTAATGAAGAAAGAAGTAATAGACCGTGCCATGGACCTATTTACTTCTAATGTCTCATTTAGTTGGCCAAAAGGAATGAAGGCTTTCAACTGTACCAATCCACCTCCTCAGGTAACCCTTTCACCTTGCATTGTTTAGGCATCAATTTCCAAGCAAAGGACTGACTTACTTATGTAAAGATCCATTAGTAGGATAGGGCAATATACTTTTCAAACATGCTGAGAGCCGATTGGCCGAAAGGAGTGGACATTCGGTGGCCGTTACAGTCCAAAGAGAAGGAGCAGAGCACCTTGTCGGATAGTCCATCCCCAGCATTGGAGAAGATCCATGGGAAAAGACCGGCAGTAGATGAGCTGGTCCAAAAAAGGAGAAAAACCACAAGCTTTACTGCACCAAAATCGAGCGGCATCTCGCTTGGAGAAGACCGAACCGCTCGACCGTGAAGAAACGCTGTGATGGAGTGGTCGGACGATGACGAGGACCAGGCAGCGCATCCATCGAGCACGAAAGAGCCATCGACGGATGCTGAAGCTCCCAAGCAGCAAGTGAGGAGAAGCTATGTGCAGGCAACGACGGAAGTCCTAGCGGCGCAGACGACCAAAGTCCCCGAGCAGCAAGAGGGGATAACCACAGAGCAGCACATAGAGGCGGCCCTAGGGCACCAAGCAGAGTGGCACTCTATTGTAGAGGAGCAGGAGTCCTCCCATCAGGCGGACCAAGCAGCAGCACCTGGGGGATCAAGCAGGCATCGCCGATTCAAGAAATTTAATCGGAAGACCAAACCGTAAGTATATTTGCCTTGGAGTAATAATATTGTTCTTTGAATTTTCTTGATTACTAAAAAGCCGATATTACGCAGGGCAACGTCGAGGCCCATACCCTCAGTAGAAAAAATGCCAACTGCCCCTATCCGGGAGTCCCCGAGTGCTTGGCCAATAGAGGATGAGCCAGCTGTCGCTGCCAGCAGTCCTGGCAACGGTGAATCATTGGCGCACACGACAGGCGCATCGGTGACCGCGATCGAGGCTACGACTAAAAAGGTTGGTACTTTGGAAGTGGAAACTGCAGCTGTTGTTGATGCACCGAAGGCTGAGGATGCAACTCCGTCGACGGTCGAGGAGCAACCTTCACCACCCACAGCGATGCTAGGAGTGGTCGGAGCAGCTGTCCGACCATGGAGTCCCCCCAGTGGTGCCTCAATCGATGGCGGAGGAGGACGAGGTTGTGGAGATCGAGCGTGCCGCACCCAAGCCCCAGTCCGTCCGGATTCTCCAAAAACGCGAGGAAGAGGTGGTAGTTGTCGAGGAAGAAGACACCACCAGGGAAATAAAGAGGTTAAAATCCACCGTTGCTGGTGTTATGACTCAAATTGAGGTGAGTACCACACCTGAAACACTGATATATGTTGTTGGAAACCATGGCTTATCTCTAGCATTGTTCATCCATAGGGGATAGCTCGAACAGCCGAGCAGCGGCATCAACTGATGAAGAGGATGGAGCCCCTCGCCGAGGAAAACAAGAAACTCCGGGAGGCATTAAATCTTTCGAAGAAGAATATTAGGAGGGCCCAGCGCGAGCGGGACCTTGCAGAGTCTAACTCACTGGACCTTGAACATCAGAAGGGGGTTCTATCTGAACAATTAACGGCTGCATCCGAGGAGCTACAGAAGAAGTCCGAGCAACTGGCGATTGTATCCGAGGAGCTAAAAAATATGTCCGAGCAATTGGGCAAGAAAACTGGAGAACTCAAAAATAAATCCGAGCAACTCGATCAGAAGTGCCAGCAGTTCAAGGATGTATCCAAGCAGAAATCTGGTATGCCTTACTATATAATGTACTTTGCAATAATTTGCCAATCCGCTGTTATGATAACTGTTGTGCTTGAAGAACAAGACGCACAACTCAGCCAGCTTCGCCAGACCGTTGAGCAAATTCGATAAGAGAAAGCAAAAGAGTCGAAGAGAGTAGCCAAACTGGCTGAAGAACTGAGAGGTAGATACCCCCTGATCGGAAGTAATGTTGTAGTACTTTTCTGGTGTGATGAACCATTCTAATTTTTGTAGATTACCACCATAAAACCAAGGCACAGTTCGATGTGCTGGTACAGGAAGCCAAAGTCTAGAAAGACAACTTCAACACTATATCCATTGCAATAGCACCAGTACTCGACTGCATCGACATTGAACCGGCACCCCGTCCTGACAGCAGGCAGCAAGGGCCAGACACCATCATTCAGAGATGCAAGGCAGCGTGGGAGAATTTCAAAAATTTCAACCGTGACGCCGTTTTGACCGCCACTACTCATGCCCTTGCAGTGGTTCGGTCCCCACTATCTGTCTATCGACATCCAGTCGATAGGTGGTGGGTTCGCAGACGGGCTGAGCGACGCGCAAACCCAGCAACTAGAGGATGATGTTGAAGATGCAGCAAAAATGCTTGTCGGCGATATAGACCTGTTTGGCAAAACAGAAGCTGGTGGCGAATCTTAACGAACTGCTCGGATACTATCGCCTGTACTACTTACTTTATTTAGCGATGAAGAGTCGTTTATATTAATAACCCGATGCCGTTATGCATAATATAAGCAGTGTTCGATCAGTTAGTTTGCACTAAACCTGATGCTTTAGCTAGCCCATAATTCGCAGAGCACGTAGCCCGTGTGCATGTTGGGAAAACAAGCGTTACCATAGGACCGTAGCCTACTGCCCGATACGCAGAGCACGAAGCCTATAGCACGTGTGGTGGGATGTTAGAGCTTTGGTTTCCTCCATAATTATCAAAGCAAAACTCATGCCGCCCAGCGGCCGATTTGAGTAACTTGTCGAGAAAAATAGTTAAAGTGGCGTCCGAGCAGCTAGTCTATGCCTAAAATCTAGCCATTGATTAGCCCATAGTCCATAACGTCGAGCGCAGAGACCCTAACACATGTAGGATTAACAAGCATGACCAAGGAACCGCAGTCGACCAACCAAAACGCAGAGCGCGGTGCCCCTTAGCGCGTGTAGGAAGTAATCGGAGACTGGGTCTTCCCCATAGAAAACATAAAAGAAAAAACATGTGTTGCTCGGTGAGCTATGTTACGAAATTTGGAGTGCAAAAATCGTCGTCGTTTTTAGGAGGAAAAACTTATGTGATTCGGAGAAAACATAATAGGCGATTTTTGGAGAAATCGTGTTCGTCAATTTTTGGAGCTATCGTGTTCGGCAATTTTTGGAGTTATCGTGTTCTGCGATTTTTGGAGTTAAAGTGTTCGGCGATTTGTGGAGTTATCATGTTCGATGATTTTTGGAGTTAACGTGTTCGGCGATTTTTGGAGTTGTCATGTTCGGCGATTTTTGGAGTTAACATGTTCGGTGATTTGGAGAAATCGTGTTTGGCGTTTTGGAGTTAACGTGTTCGACGATTTGGAGAAATCGTGTTTGGCGTTTTGGAGTTAACGTGTTCGGCGATTTGGAGAAATCGTGTTTGGCGTTTTGGAGTTAACATATTCGGTGATTTGGAGAAATCGTGCTCGACGATTTGGGCGTACTTGGTGAGCGTATTAGAGGTTGTCACAGAGTGGCGTATAGCCCGATAACGGTAAGTGAAGCTTATAATGGAGGAAAAATGGAGGAAAATTATGGAGACCAGAACTTTATTAATATGAAGGTAAAGAATACATATATGTGTTATTTCAGGGGTAGAAGCGTATAAGGTGCTCTATGTGCCAGGAGTTGGGAACATCGAGTCCATCTAAGTCACATAAGCGATAAGACCCTGGTCGAGTAACACCTTTTACGACATAAGGGCCCTCCTAGGGTGAAGACAGCTTGTGAAGCCCTTCGGTTTTTTGTTTCCGACGTAAGACGAGGTCGCCGATCGTGAACGAACGACCTTTGACATTACGGTTGTAATTCCTCCGCAGACCTTCGAGGTACTTGGCTGTGTGAACGCAAGTAATCAGACGTTCTTACTTAGCCCGATCAATGTCTTCTGTCTGAACAACTGTGGCTTGCTCTTCATCATAATTTTCTACTCTAGGTGCTCGGAATGCAATATCCGCTGGGAGTATGGCCTCTGAGCCGTAGACCATAAAATATGGAGATACGCCGGTACTGCGACTAGCTTGAGTGCGCAGTCCCCAGACCATAGCTGGTAGTTCTTTGAGCCATCTGCACGAATGCTTTTCTTCTTTCTGATAGAGCCTTTTTTTGAGGGCGTCGAGGATCATACCATTAGCCCGTTCGACCTGGCTATTAGCTCTAGGATGAGCAACGGAAACGTATTTAACAGAGATGCATCGGTCTTCGCAGAAGTCCCAAAAATGATGGTCGGTAAAAGTTTTCCTGAGGTCGGTGATGATGCTGTTCGGTAGACCGAATCTGTGTATGATGTCTTCAAAGAGCTCGACTGCTTTCTTAGCAGTAGCTGCGACGAGTGGTTTGTACTCAATCCACTTGGAGAACTTATCAATAGCGACATACACATACCAGAAACCTCCTGGCGCTGGTTTGAAAGGCTCGATCATATCCAGTCCCTAGCATGAGAATGGCCAGGAAGCTGGAATGGTCTGTAGTTCCTGTGCTGGTACATGTATTTGCTTGGCAAAAAATAACAACCCTCACATCGTCGAACGAGATCTTCCGCATCAGAGATGGCCATGGGCCAGTAAAAACCTGCTCGGAAAGCTTTGTCGACCAGTGTTCTTGAAGCCGCATGATTGCCATAGGAACTAGAGTGAATTTTGGAAAGTAGCTTCACACCATCGTCTTGGATGATGCACTTCTGCAGTATCCCTTCCTTGGCACTTTTCCTCATCAGGCTACCGTCTACCAACACGTAATGCTTACTTCGGCGAATTAGTCATTCGGTTTTGATTTTGTCGGCGGTACTTCGTCGTTGGAGAGGTATTTGATGAACTGTTCCCTCCAATCAGCGACCAGCAAAGGTACCGCGAGTACCAACTGCTCGGTAGGGGGTACTTCTACAACTTCCTTATCTTCTTTAATGGATGGTGTCAGGAGGTCTTGAACGAAAACCCTTGGCAGAACCACGGCACGAGAATATCCTATCTTTGATAGCTGGTTGACTGGTTAGTTTTGATCCCATACCACATGGTGGTACTCGATGCCGTAGAATTTCCCTTCAAGCTTCCTGATTTCGGCGCAGTATGCGTCCATTTTCTCACTAGAATAGGACCAATCTTTATTGAGCTGATTGATAACTAGCGCAGAATCCCCATATACCATGAGGCATTTGACGCCGAGCTCGACAGCTATACGGAGGCCATATAGACATGCTTCGTATTCCGTGGCGTTGTTGGAGGCCGGAAAATGTATGCGAAGAACATATCAGAGTTTATCCTTTGTCGGTGTGATGAATAGAATGCCCACACCAGCACCATTGATATTAAGTGCGCCGTCGAAGTACATCACCTAGTGCTCGGGGCAAGTGGCGGCAATGGGTTCTTGGATTTTGGTCCACTCAGCGATGAAATCAGCAAGCGCCTGTGACTTGATGGTCGGTCTGCTTCTGAAGTCAATGGAGTAAGTGTCGAGCTCAACAGCCCACTTGATGATACGGCCATTGGCCTCTTTATTGCGGAGAATATCCCCCAGAGGGAACTTGGTGACCATGGCGATCTTGTAGTATTCGAAGTAATGTCGGAGCTTGCGTGAGGTAATCAAAATTGCATATAACAGCTTTTGCACCTGAGGATAACGAGTTTTGGGCTCATTAAGCACCTCGCTGATGAAATAGACCAGACATTGTACCTTGTAGGCGTGTTTAGTTTCCTCGCGTTAGATGACAATAGCCGTACTGACAACTCGAGAAGTGGCGGCGATGTAAACCAGCAGAGTTTCATCTGGTCGTGGCGCTGTCATGATTGGAGGTTTTGTTAAAAACAACTTGAGCTGCTCAAAAGCTGTGTCTGCCTCCTCTGACCAAGAAAAAAGCTCGAAGGCCTTGAGGAGCTTGAAGAAAGGTAGCCCTTTTTCACCGAGGCATGAGATAAATCGGCTTAACGCAGCCATGCAGCCTATAAGCTTCTGTATATCCTTGACACACGTCGGCCGTCTCATGTTGGTGATGGCGGAGACCTTATCAGGGTTCAGTTCAATGCCCCGAGCACTGACGATGTACCCTAGCAGGATACCGGATGGAACTCCAAAGATGCACTTTGAAGGATTGAGCTTCCATCGGTATTTGCTCAAGTTTGAGAAAGTTTCTTCAAGGTCGGCGATAAGATTGTCGATGGTTTTAGTCTTAACGACCACGTCGTCGATGTAGGCCTCAACGTTGTGGCCGATCTTTTAGTCGAGGCACGTCTAGATAGCCCTTTGGTAGGTCACTTCAGCATTCTTTAGTCCGAAGGACATAGTGGTGTAGCAGTATGCACCGAAAGGCATGATGAAAGACGTTTTGACCTGGTCTTCCTTCTTGAGGGAGATCTGATGGTAGCTAGAGTAACAGTCAAGAAAGCAGAGCAATTCGTAGCTAGCAGTGGAGTCTACAACCTTGTCTATCCGAGGCAGGCCGAAGGGGTCTTTAGGGCAGTGTTTGATAAGATCAGTATAATCAACACACATTCTCCATTCTTTATTCTTTTTCTTAACAAGAATAGGATTAGCTAACCAATCTGGATAATACACTTCTTTTTATAAATCTAGCAGCTAAGAGCCATTTTATTTCTACCCTAGTAGCCTCCTTTTTGTCCGGCGCGAATCGGCGAAGTTTTTGTTTGATCAGTTTAGCGGTCGGCGAGACATTCAAGGAGTGCTCGATCTTCTCCCGTGGTACCCTCGGCATGTCTGCAGGTTTCCAAGCAAACACATCGGCGTTGGCACGTAGGAAGGAGACAAGCGCGCTTTCCTATTTGGGGTCAAGGTGAGCCCCAATTTTCACCATCTTGGAAGGGTCGTCGAGGCCGAGGCCAATCTCCTTGACTTCCTTGGACTTGGTGGAGGCACGAGGAGGTTCTGGGATCTCCATGTCGTCAGCAGACGACATCTTGGCTTCGGCGACCACGCTAGCCATCTAGATGGAGAGGTCGGTGGCTTCGGCGAGGGTGAGACTTTCTATCTCACAGGCGTAGGCGACGGAGAGGTTGGCCCGCAAAGATAGGACCCCTGCGGGCGAAGGCATCTTTAACACCAAATACGCATAGTACGGAATGGCCATGAACTTGGCCAGAGCCGATCGCCCTAGTATGGCATGATAGGCGGTGTCGAAGTTGGCGACATAGAAGTTGATATGCTCCACTTGGTAGTTGGTTGCCGTGCCGAACTGTACTGGTAGGGTAATTTCCCCAAGCGGTCTGGATGCCCTACCAGGTACCATGCCCCAGAAGGAGTCTGAAGGCGTGAGATCTGTTGGCCCGAGGCCGAGCTCCCTTAGGGCCCCGACGAAGAGTAGATTCAAAGCGCTCCCACCATCGACGAGGACTTTTCTGAAGAGCACCTTCTAGACAGTGGCATCAAGGACGAGGGGAAAATGCCTAGTGTAGGGTATGTCCGCCCACTGGTCGACCCTGCTGAAGGTGATGGAGACTTCAGACCATGGGCGATAGCTGGGGTTGGCGGTAGTTTCTTCTGAAACGACGGCGAGCACTCGTCGGGCAGCGAGCTTCCGTTCCCTTCTGCTCTCGTTGGAGGCGAAACCCTCGAAGATGGTGGTGACCACCTTGTCGTGGTCTCAGAAGGCATTATTATTATCGCCAGGAGGTCGGCGTCCTCCGTTCCCACCATTGTCATCGTTGTACTTTTTCTCCTAGAACTCCTTAGCCAAACCAAGGCAGTCCTTCATCTTGTGTTTGGTGTTCTTGTGCAGGGGGCACGGTCCATCAAGGATCTTCTTGTACTACTCATCATAGTTACACTTTGCGCATGGCTCATTGATGTTGGCAACAAAGTGATCTGGTCGGCGACAGCGATTCTGACTAGGTTTGAATCCATCTGGCCGATCTCGTCCACTGTCTCGATGGAAACTACGGTCATCATAGCAGTGACCATTGTGCTGTCGGTCGTCGTTACAGTCGTTGTGGCGGTGATCGTTGTGCTGTCGGTCGTCGTGGTGGCGAGGCGGGCAATTAGTGCCTGTATCTTCATTAAAACGCACCTCTGCTTCCTCGGCGTCGATGTATTGGTTGGCAGTTGTGATCATCTCGCTGATGCCGGTAGGTGGCTTGCTGTTGAACTTAGAACCAAGTTCTCGGTGATGAAGTCCTCGGACGAAGGTGGTGATGACTTCGGCTTCCATGATGTTGGGAATAGAATTCCTCATCTCGAAGAAGCGTCCAATGTAGCTGCGGAGTAGTTCGGATGGCTTTTGGGTGATGCGGTTGAGATCGTGCTTGGTGCCCGGCCGCCTGCATGTGGCCATGTAGTTGTCGGTGAAGACTCTCTTCAGATCTTCCCAAGATCCGATGGAGTCTGGGGCAAGGCTTGTGAACTAGCTCATGGCGGCTGGTATGAGCATGATGGGGAGATAATTTGCCATGACATTGGTGTCTCCTCCAGCAGCACGGACGGTGGTGGCGTAAGCCTGCAGCCACTGAGTTGGGTTCATCCTCCCTTCATAGGGCTCGACTCCAGTGATTTTGAAAACACAGGGCCACTGGAGCGTTCGGAGCATCCTGGTGAACGCTGGGGGCCCTTCCGGGCTATCGGGGCTGATATCGGCAGTATTGCCGACGACGATCAACTCCAGAGCTGAGTCCGGGTTACCGTACTCTTGCTCGTACTCCTGGCGACGTCGTACTTCATCTTCATGGCGCCTAAAACGTCGTTGATCGATACGCCGCCGTGCATCCCAAAGGTTACTAAGGTGCACTCAGGTGTCCTGTTCGATCTCTTGGTCGTGCTGGTGATGATGCTCGGCGTGGTGGCCTCCAACTCCCCCCTAGGGAGGTAGTGACTAGTTGGCGAAATAGCTTTGACTGGGGCGGCCATTAGATCTAGGATCGGCTGATCAGCAAATCACGCTTGTGGAGCATGAAGGTTTCTGAACTTCTCGGATCTCATTAACTTGATAGTGTGCCACTTTAAGCATAGCAGTGACCTTGGCGAGCTCGGGCATCTACGGGAGGTGTGCAAGTTCATTGGTGGCCACGGCCAGATTGGCGCTCGGAGTTTTGAAAACGTCATGGCCATCAACGTGGAGGAATTCTTCATTGAGGTTGCGATGGAGGGGCCTTCCTTGTGAATCAAACTGGTTATCACGAGCGGCCTCAGCCATCGCAATGGCACGTTCGTTATCACGGCATTGCATGTAGTTGGCGTTCCTGTTTTCATGGGTGGTGCGTTCCTCATCTATTTCGTCGTTCCAAGGGGGGCTGTCATTACTGACGTTGAAGATTACGCCTCCCCGGAAAGGCAGGAGAGGAGGTTGCTTGGTGAAGGTCTCGACAAGGGGCTCCATGGAGCCTTGAGACTCAGAGTCTGGATTTTCCTCAAGGATAGTTTGGAGGGATGTTCCGGGACCACGGCTGGCGTGTAGCTTGTTGATGGTTGGTGGAAGCTGGTCGGCGAGCTGGTCGACAAATTTGCCCCTTAGGGCGTCCTGATACATAGCGGTGGTGTTGGCAAGCCCGAAGGGTAGGGCAGCGAGCCCTGAGGTTTGCCGAGCACTAAACACCGACAGATTGGGATCAGAAGGTGGTCGGTGCTAAACAAGGGTGTCTAGAGCCGACTCAGTAATGAAGAGGCAATCGACGAGTTTCAGGCTGACTCGATCGATAGACTCGATCAGATCATCATTATTGATGTGCCTCCTCCGATAGCAAGGAAGCGAGCGGTGAGTGGCTGATGAAGTCGACCCTAGAAGTGGTTCTGAGATTGGATCTGCGGTCGTAGGTGTGAGGGTGGTCGACGCAGAATGGATCTGCACCGGCTCAAGAAGCTCTCCAACTCCATCAGCGTTGATGACCCACGTGATGGATCCAACCGTGAAGATCTGGCCGGGCTACGGGAGGAACGAAGAGCCTACGGAAAAAGCCATCTTGTTCGACAAGGAAATAGCACGCACACCCCTACCTGGCGCGCCAACTATCGATAGAATATCGTCGGTAGTCCACCGAGGGGTATCCCGCGATGGTAGATTGATCGGTAGAGGAGCGTGTAATCAAGAACAAGAAGGCAACAGAGACACATGAGTTATATAGGTTCAGGCCGTCAGTATGATGTAATACCTTATTCCTGTGGTCTGTTGGTTTGTATTAGCTATCGTATGATTTTCTGTGATTTCGTAGGGGGGTCCCTACCCGCCTTATATAGTCCGGGGGCAAGGTTACAAGTTGATTAGATCTGAGAGATAACCGGAAAGTAATAATAGATTACAAGAAACACGGGATCGTACATATCCTATCAGATCACGTAGCATCTTTCGGATATCCTCCCCATGCCTTGTGGGAGGCGCCGAGCAGAATCATGCCCCATAAGGCTCCTTCTCATGGGCTAGACCGCTCCTAGAGGCATAGCCCATGTGGCCTACCGTGGGTATCTGAGGTCATACCCCCCACAGTTGTGGACAAGGAAAAATAAGGCACACAACTCTCAAGCGTCTTACCATGGTCTTACAAGTGTTCTTACCAAAGCAACAGGTAGTGTAATCGGTCGGTGACTGTGATACCATTGTAGCTTGAGTGTAACAGTTACAAGGCGAACTTGTACTTGGTTAGAAGAAAGTGAAGCTTCGACAGGCACAATATAGTAGCAAGGAATAGCAATATTCATAACAGAATAGCAAAGCTGAATAAGTATCTCGAGTACTTGTCTTAGTTGCTGGTCTATTCATGTTCCAAGTACTAGATGTATCAAGTGATGTGAACAACAGAAATATAATTAGGAATAAGACGGAAATCAGCACACGCAAACATAACTCAAATGGTGCTTTCTATGTGCTCCTCTAGATATTGTTCCACTTTTGCCCCTCACTTTTTTCTCTATTTTTGGGTTGTCCTTGTTTTTTTGGGATTCTTTGACTTTTTTTATTTTTTGATATTTTTTCTTCACTTAGGAGCACAAAAGAAGTAACCACAGAAAATATGAGCTTAAACAAGTGAAAGGTGAGGCCTGTGGAAAATTCAGAAGACGTGCTCAAAATTGACAAAAAGCTTGTGACCACAAAAAGAGGATCTTATGACTAGTTTTTAGCCAAAATAAAATTTTCCAAACCCGACAAAGCAAGGGACAAGCATATCTGAATTTTTTTGATCGATTTTGATATATGGAACGTCGAAATCCGAGTTTGTATACAAAAACTAGACCAGTTTTGAGAACTGACTCTGAATTAGAGGATAAAACGGGGATCAATGCGCGCAAAAGTCATTGCGGCGGCTATGGATAGATGCAAACAGTTAAGATAAGTGTAACAAATTAGATGGGGTGGACTAGGGTTTAATGGATACAGATGAAACACAATAAGACTTGAAGGTGTTCGTGGATTATGATGAAAAACAATGGGAAAGACACAAACTGGACTAAAAATGATCTAAAACCAGTAACTAGAACTTGCCCTAGGACACAAACTCAACAACGCGAAATAGAAACGAAATTGCATGGCACAACGAGGCTATAGGACAGAGAATATGAGGCGGTGTATATATTTTTTGGTTTTTTATGGACTATAGGTAGTACAAAAATAGTAACAATCTAAAAGGGAAAATAAAAGTATACCTAACGGGCATCAAGGTCTCTGATACCACTTGATGTTGACAAGGCCCAATCTTCTGATAGGTATGATAGCATCAATTGGTGGAGACTCGACGTTCATGATCTAGGCTTCGAACCAAGACTGATTCGAACCATAGTAATCATTACACCACTGCTCCATTAGTTATCAACCACGCGAACACGATTAACCTCGTCGAGAAGGCTTTCCTGCAAGCGAATCGAGAACACATGCAAGAACGGAATGAATGCAATCTAAAATTGCAAATAAATATGAGGCTTATGATAATGAAAAGGAGTTTAAGTCTTTATTTGAAAGGACTAATCACCATAGGCGAACAAGATCAAGAATAGGGGCCCTGGTTCACAGCAAGCGGCCCCGGCGGCACAGTTATAGCAAAATAACGTCTATTTCATGAGAAAATCAAGAACTAAACAAAACCCCAAACCCTAACAAGAGTGACGGTGGTATAATATAGAGTCTTGGGTGTCACCCCCCCTAGACGCGCCTCTAATGGGCCCAAACACGATACACGGTCCAATGGACCAAAAGACGGTGTCGCAGCACCCTGGTAGATTCTGGATGCTAACTTGTTTTGACGATTCCCATTTCTTATGAAGGGATTTTGACATGAGACCACTTGCATTGGCTTCTTTATCTAATTAGCTTTCCATCCATATGTGGATCATCGAAAACAGAGTCCAGACTCACCCGTGTGACCAGTTTTATGACAGGCTAGTCCTGGAACCCGAGATGGTCTCCAACTTCAGTTGGACTGGGCCTCCACCATGAGAAAGATGAATTGGACGCCCTTGCTAGACCTCCTCCTCTCCTTGGCTTGTATGTGATGGAGTGATGTCCTCATCACCAAGGATCATGCAAGGCTTTATAAGTGGAGCTAGCTTGATAACATTTTGCATAAAAAGACACTAATTCAGCAATATATTTTATAATTCGGTCCTCAAGTTAATTATAGCTATTCATTTCTAGATTAGCAACTAACCTGTGCCAAAACATGTGGTATGTCATTGAGCAGCATAACAATAGTAACCATAGCTGGTGTAATAATTTCATGTCCATCGTAACCATCATTCCATAATTCAGTTACTACGATGTTGGGGCTAGTCAAGTTTCTCACTGTTTGGGAGAGACAATGATTCAAATCGATTTCAACCAACTAGGAATTTATTCCTAATACAAACCCAGGTCTACTAGCTATGGTAGCCTTAGGTCACCTTTGGTACAAGTCAGGTCCACATTTTACAAGTTCGATTAGCACCGCACAATCAGGGACGACCAGCTGCCAGGACGTTCAGGCCTGGTCTACCCTTAGGCTCATGTCTAGCTTCCCGCACATCCTTATTACCATCTAGAGTGCGCACTCTTACAGAATGGGGCCCGGCCTGAGTTGAGCTACTCAGCTTCGTGGTCAGAACAAGTTATCCGGCCGGCTAAGTGAGAGGCATGTGTTCAATCTCGACAAAAGTACCAACAACGGTACGGTCCTTAATCGGCACAAACAGAATCACCTGAGTCAACCTACACATAGACTCCGTTCGACCTTCAGTTATATTATCCCATGGTTCTTTTCCATGATAGCAAATATAGCCAACCATGCTCTGGTATCCACCTATATCTTATAGGTGATAGGAAATCACCCAACTTCTACCAGTCTAAGCATGGCTAAGCATATATTCGATCCTGTACCTACATAGGGTTAAAGGTATATCTTTGGACAAGGTAGTTCTATGCATCAAGTGTTTTCAAATCAATTCTTATAACCTAATGCATCAAACATAAAAGGACTCAAATGATATTTTATAAAAACATAGGAGGCTTAAAATGCTTTGGGGCTTACATGGGATCCAACACTAGGTCAGTATTTGTTAGATGACACTCACTTGGTGAGCATTTCCCATCTTGGCACATACTTAGTCCTTCCATCTTCTGGATGAATTCACTAAACTCCATCTTTGGGTTAGGCTCCAACATTACATCCTTCACGTGGTGCATCTAGCATACCTAGATGAGATGTGACAATGCAAGTGCATGAATGTGAAGAATGGCAATATGAGATGTATCATATAAAAGCATTCAAGACAAGAATAAGGTTACACCTTAAGACATAATTACTTAGAAAGCAAGTCGTTTAACTAATTATTGCACAAACCCCATCATGGTAAGGTAGAAGAAAAATAACACCAAGCATTCAATAATGAGGCACTCAAGTTAAGCCACTTTAAGCAATCATCTAGCACCAGCTAATCTTAGCCATCACACAATCAAGATCAAGCATAAGCAATCAACTTCAAGTATATGCACAAAATCTGCATAGCAACATAGCAGCCATTCAATTTAACCATAACTAGAGTAATAAGCCACCACAAGGGTGATCCTAGACTTTCTAGAAAGCTAATGAAATTATCTAAAACTTTGTTATTAACACCAAAAGCTGATTCAACAAATAACATGGTCAAAATACATTATGAAGCAGAGCTTATACAATTAAGGACAAAAAATTGATAGTAACTTCAGAAATGCATATCTCAAGTTATATTCATCCAATAAGCATGATCCTTAACTTTATAGAAATATTATTAAGTTATATATAACTTTATTATTATCAATTTAAGATGATTCTATAGCTAACAAGGTTAAACAACTCTAAGAAGGCATCTCTGTCCAAATTTAGATAGAATCTGCCATTCCACTTTGAACAGCAATAACTAGAGTTCTAGACCACCAAAAGCAGTGATCTTAGACATTTTATAAAGCTTAGGAAAAGCATTACAATGCTAATATTATCACCAAGACATAATTCCATGCTTAAATAAATCAAACAATACAATCATTCAGATCTGTTCAGAGGACATGCAAAAGCTGATAGCAAACTTGTAAAATCTATAACTTCTAAACCAGCAGGTCTAAAATCATGAAATTTTAGGACAAGTAAGATAAGAAAATTATATACAACTTTGGTATTCAAAACATTCACAGAAAACATCATTTTCACTATAAAATTAATTGCTTAACCAAAACTATACATGCAGCCCAAACAGCAGAGGCATACTGCACTCATCTATCATTTAGTTGCTATAAATTAACATATTCTTGACATATATGCTACCCTAAACATCTTGGAATCATATTCAAACAATCATAGCATGTAGGAATAGCTACTAGAAGCATCACATAACAATAAATACATGTATATGCTCACAACATTCATCCTCTACTTTAATAATGCAACATATGTATTATTTTAAGTACTATATGAGAATAACTAGTTTGAGTCTGAGACTTTTATGAGTGGTACATGTTATCAAAACATGGCTACTGCACAAATTTCATATGCTCAGGTTTTATAGATTAATTATTTCAAAAAAGACAAATTGCTATTGCAAGAAAACATGTGAGAGCAAGATAAATCTAAAACACGCTATTTTATGCAAACACATGGACATATTATGTATCTACATGACACAACAACATCATACCAAGGTAATGGAACAACATTTTCTATTTTTGCACCTTTATAACAATTATAACTTATTTAAAACCAATTATCAAGCAATAAATAAGTTCAATCAATCATACCGCATTCAATGAACCTGAAATTTTTACCACAACACAAATATATCATCATTAGCCTACCATAATTTTTTCACAGCAATTGGAGCACCACAACTTTAGATATGAATTTATTCTTAGAAAACCCTAATTAACATAGATAAATAAAAATAGCAAAAATATTCTACTAACACATGTCATATTATGACTACACTGCATAGATCTACTCTCAAGGATTCCAAAAAGTCTTCATTTGCCATTTTATGATTTTCTATAATTTATTATGATTTTTCAAAATTTTAGCCAAATAAATGCAATAAAGGAAAAACACATTTGCACCGAGGCCCCTAAACTTCCACAAAAATAAATTCAGTGAAAAGGTCCTTCTAGGCACTATTCACATGTGTCACAGACTTTGCACTTAGCCCTCTACACTTGTTTCTATTGTTGTGCAAGGTCCTTCACCTTCTCTTCTTCAAGGGACAGAGTAGGGGACGGCTTGGGGCCAGCCAACCTTGGCCAGCAAGGGCCAACAACGGCGAGGAATGGTGGGGGAGTGCCATTGGGGTGGCACGCACCCACGGGTGGCCTCGGCCTGGCATGAAGCCAACCATGGCTACCTGGCCATGTGCGCCAGCGACGACTGCGATGACCGAGTGGCAGCGCCGTGGATAGCCTGGGTGAAAGCTCAAGTTTGGTTTTGATGAAATGATGAAACCCTTAGTGCTAACCTAGTTTATCAAAGTGATCATAAGATAGATAGCACATTCTAAGTGGTGAAGCAAATGAAGATCATGAAATGACAATGGTGTTGCCATGGTGATGATCAAGTGCTTGGACTTGGAAAAGAATAAAGAAAAACAAAAGGCTCAAGGCAAAGGTATAAATGGTAGGAGCCATTTTGTTTCGATGATCAAGACACTTAGTGAGTGTGATCACATTTAGGTTCGATAGCCATACTATTAAGAGGGGTGAAACTCATATCGAAATGCGGTTATCAAAGTGCCACTAGATGCTCTAACTCATTACATATGCATTTAGGATCTAGTGGAGTGCTAACACCCTTGAAAATGTTTGTGAAAATATGCTAACACATGTGCACAAGGGGATACACTTGGTGGTTGGCACATTTAAGCAAGGGTGAAGAAGATAGAGTTGAAAAGGTGTTAGTCGTGCTAGTCACAAAGTGACCGGATGCGTCCGGTATGGTGACTGGATGCATCTGGTATGTGGCTCAGTACTGAATTACTGAAAGCGACCGGACACGTCCGATCGCCACACCGGACGCGTCCGATGTGAATCAGCGAAGTCGATGTTCAGTGAAACAGTTGATCGGATGCTGGGAGCATCCGGTCTGGAGTGACCGGACACATCTGGTCGTCCCTGGATCCTTACTGGACTCGACCAGATGTTGAGGCTCAGTGTCCGGTCATTTCTAACAGACGTGTCCGGTCGGCCCTGGGTATTCTCTGGACTCAACCGGACATTGCGGCGCAGCGTCCAGTCGCATAGGACATGTGGCAGCAATGGCTACATCAGTTTGAATTGGACATGTGGCAGTCATGTAGTGACCAAATGTGTCCGATCACCATACCGGACGTGTTCGGTATACACGAGTGGTGCGTCCGGTCGCCACGACCTGCGCTTCTGGCCAATACACAGTCAACCCAATAATTGAGCCAATAGCTCTATTTGTTTGGGGGTGTCTATAAATACCATTTGGCTGGCTCAGGCTCACTCTCTTGGCCATTTGCATTGACATAGCAATCTTGTGAGCTTAGCCAAAGCCCTCCCACTTATCTCCATCATAGATTCAATATCTTTGTGAGATTAGGAGTGAATCCAAGTGCATTGCTTGAGTGTTTGCATCTAGAGGCACTTGGTGTTCGTGTTTCGCTGCAGGATTCACTTGTTACTCTTGGTGGTTGCCGCCACCTAGATGGCTTGGAGCAGCGAGGATCATCGAGCGGAGGTTGGTGACTATCTTTGGCTCCGATCATGGTGATTGTGAGAGGTTCTTGACCTTTCCCTGGTGGAGAGCCAAAAGGTACCCTAGTGAATTGCTCGTGGCTTGTGTGATCCTCATCTTATGTTGGTTGTGCGGCACCCTATTGAGGGTTTGGTGTATGATGCCAATTAGCACGTGAACCTCCAGGTGAGTGAATCACCACAATGAGGACTAGCTTGCTGGCAAGCAAGTGAACCTTGATAAAAAATCACTGTGTCATCATTTGATTCCAAGGTGATTGGTCTTTATTGATATTGATTCTTGTGATTGATTGGTTCATTCCTTGACACAGTGGTATAACCATCTTACTATCTCTCTCTTTATATTACCGTAAACTAGTTATCAAGCTCTTTAGTGTAGCTAGTTGTGAGAGCTTATTAGTTTGGTTAGTGTGGCTCTTTAGTTAGTCTTTGAGAGCACATTAACTTAGTGTAGTGACATAGCCATTATGTGGATAGAAACTATAGAAACTAGAATTATGGTAGGTAGCTTGCATTTTTAGTAGGCTAGTGCAACACTTGCTTCGCCTCATAATTGTCTAACCAGTTTGTTAAGTGTTGTTGTAGAAATTTTTAATAGGCTATTCACCCCCCCTCTAGCCATTAGGACCTTTCACCAGGCCCACACATGGCCGAGGGAGATGGCTTTGAGCAAGGATGATGTGTGGAGGAGTAGGAGCGCCAATGGCAGCGAGCTCTGCTCGGCCATGGTGGTGCTCGACATTCGCGCTCTAGCAGAGTGAGGAGGGGAGTGAGAGACAGCGCGAGTGGCAGAGAGAGCGAATGAGGGAGGGGAGGAGCTTGGGCGTCCACTTCTAGAGGGTGCAAAGGCACAGCAGAGGAGGTGAGATGCACATCAGCATGGTGGGGCACGCTCTCGTGCATGAAGGCCATGTCGGCATTTCGTCGAACACCTGGCTCGAGTGGTTTAGCCCGACTTGGAGACCATTTCTAGGCTAGCTATGGGCAAAACTAGGCTATAGGCCTTGAAACAAATTTCCTCCATTTGATCTACTCTACAACTTGTATTTAAGGTGCTTGGCCATTCGAGCAACAGATTAGTGGGTAATTGGCGCCCAACATGATAATGTCAGCGCATTGACAACGATGAGCAAAAATCCAAATTGATGGTCAAAACAAAGTCAAACTAGTGCCATCTTTTTGCATGCCCTTCTCCAAAACATATAGTCCAACTTTTATATTTGGCTCAACTTGAGTTTCTTAACAAAAATTCAAGAACGCAAAATGCCAATCGTCATCAACATTGTAATCTCAGACTTAGACAAATTTTTGAGATCCAAAATAGCACTGGGTTCAGTTTTGAGACCTCAGCTTGACTAAGTTAGGGAACAAACTAGCTCTTGACCCTTAAACAAAGTTTATTGTACACCTCTTGATCTACAACTTTTCTTAAAGGATCATGGACTAGTTTGCTTGGTTAGGAAGATACAAGCCTCCAAAGTAGGGTATACAAAACTGAAAACTGAGATTCAGTTAACTCCTAGAAACCGTTAGTCTTTGCTGACTTTGAAACTAACTTCGAAGAGCTCCAAACTTGACGAGACTTGCTTTATTATTTCCAGCACAAAGTGTACTTCAACTCCTATTAAGGAATCCAGTTGAATTACTATATGAATTTGGAAGATAAAAAATATCACAACATGTGAACTCGTTGTCGATCAGGGACTTAGAAATATTTCTGAGCCCAAAGGAGCACTGCATTCAAACTTGAGGCCACTATTTGAGCCACTTAGGAGTTGAATCAGGGCTTGGTCCAAAAATAAAGTTTGTTATACTCCATTCAAACTTCAACTTTTATTTAAGGTCTAACTCCATGCAAGCACTCTAATAGTTGGTCAACATTGGTCAAGACCATACCATGAAAAAGACAATTTTAGCTATTCCCACACTTAGAAGCATTTTGTTGACATTTGCTCAACATGAACCCTTCATAACTTTTGTTCATGAGTTTAAGTAGAGTTGTCTGAGCAGGGTTGCAAGGTTTTGTTGACACCGCATGTTCTTATTCACATAATAGTGCACTTCAAGCAAGATTATAATTTATCATTACATGTGACTTCTTGGCTCTAAACTTCATGAAACTTTTCCATTGATCAAGATAGATGCATGTTGATGTAATGTACATGAAACAAGCATGTCTAACATTACTCTTGCATAATCTTAACAAGGGTCCACATGTAAGCAAAGTGTATTGTCCGAGTCCAAGTTGGGGCTCATTTTCATAGGTTTGACCTCAATACCTTCATCATCACTTATAGATTATGAACTAGAGATCAAAATCATTGTTTGACATATCCTACTTAAGTCCAATTTTGCTACTTAACTCATGACTAACACCTGGGATATTACACGGATGGTCATGCACCGCCGTAGCTCGCTCCAGTGCGTCCCACTGCCCCACGTTGCAGCTCGGTGTAGGCGGTTGGACCATAGTTGAGGGTCGACCTGACCGACGAGACAGTGTGGGTCTCTAGTAGCTGGCATGGCCACCCTATGCCACCGCTCACCACGCCGCCGGGCATGGGTTAGCCGGGGGTGCGCGCGAGGGAATTTCAGGAAAGCTAGGGGGTTAAGTGAGAAGGTTTGAGAGAGGGGGAAATAGTATTAGTACTTAGTTGTAATTGGTGAGAAGTGCGAGGCCTATCTTGCAAAAGTGCCAGTGCGCGCGGGATTCCCCCGCCGTGGGCTACGCATTATGGGCCGCGTGGAGAATCCATTTTCTTTTTCCAAGGAATTAGTAAATAATTTTCTAATTTAATTTCTGAGCTGATCTTTGGTAATTAATATAAAATCATGTAGGTGTCCAAAAATTATGAAACAAATTTTGTTATGTTCCTAAAATTGTGATCTATCTGTTAGTGTATTTAGTTCAAATATATACATGTTGATACCAGGAGCTATTAAATCATTTGAAAGTGCTTCATATTATTAAAATTAATCATTATAGTAATTTTTATGGTAAATTGGTGATAGCTTTAGTCCTAAAATTTTATGGTAGCTTCATTGTATTATTATGCGCTCACTATAATTTTTGTAGTCTTATAATAGAGTAAGAATTAGGATGGTTAAATGCTCTTTGTTTCAATATACATTAAATCACTAGTAGAAATAAAGAAGTATCCTTAATTTGCAAAGTCAAGTGTTTGTTAGTTGAACCCAACACTTTGCTTGATGAAGATGATAGTTATCTTAGTATCTTAATCATTAGAGCTAGCTTAGTAGCTTGGTATGTGTATTCTTGTTTTAAGAGTTGTTGTTGCCTAAATGCTAAGTTATTGCATCATCATCGCATGCATGTAGAGAATGAGCTGGTGGAGATAGTGACCGCAGACGATCGTGAGTTTGAGGAGATCATCGAGGAATATGAGGAGGAGGTTCTCATGAGGGAGAAGGTCTCGGAGCCATCACCGACTGACTCAGCTGACACCGGCCTGCCTAAGGCAAGCCTGGTGCATAACCCTTATTTTTTATAACCACTGAATATATATATGCGATGCGCATTTATGTTACAAGAATTTTATGAAAACCACATGCATAAATATATCTATCCTATGAGTCTTACTAGTGCAAGTTCGAGTAGCTACTATGCTTAGGTTTTTGGTAGCGTGAGTAACCTACCGTTACTCGCAATAGGCCACTATTATAATTACTCTCATGATAAAATGATGAAAGAAAAATAGAGATCAGGCAAGGGTATGGTATGGGGTATGGTGGGTGTGACGAGTTGTGTCCCACAGCCATGGGGCTTAGCTTGGTTACACTATTTTCCCTATTCATGTGGATTGAGGACCATCCGTTACTTTGGATGTCAGTCAGGTCATAGACTTATTATCCTAAGCACATACTTGCTTATGGGAGAGGGAAGGCCCGTTACGCTCTTGTTGTGGGTTTTAGACCGACTGATTGGAGATGGGAAAAGGTGGAGGTCTAAGCACCATATTGAGACCAGGTCTCAAGTGTGGGGGCTTAGAGTCCAAGTTTGGACGGGGACCTGGACCCCATGACAGGAATGGAATTGGTTGGTCTTGTTTGTGCCTAGGGTACAAACGAGACGTTTGTTTCAGGATATCCAACTAGGATACATTGGTTCATGAATCGCTGTTTCCATAAGACGGTACGACTTGGCTATGGTCTAGCACCGTAGTAAGAACTGGAATATAAAAGATAATAAATTGGTTCTGATTGCTCAACCCTTGCTTGAAAGTAGAATAGGTGCTTACCTAGAATGGTTATCTAATAAAGTCATCATAACTGCTAATTAAACTTGACCTTATGGACACACTATGAGTAATGCTTTCCACAAATAAAAGAAACCAGCAGATCATATTGCCTATCATATCCTTAGAGTCAGAAAACTATTCTCACTAGTCGGTAAGTCTTGTGAGTACATTGTGTACTCAGGGTTTATTTTACCCTATTGTAGGTGCAGCTTGAGGAGTAGCTCTTGTGTGGAGGATTCTTTTGGTGGGCACAGACGGGTCCTTGTATCGTTTTCGCTAGATATTTATTTTCATTCCATTGTTTAATTATCGCACTCTGATCCCTTGTATTGTAATAAATAATTTCCAATAACTCTTGTTGTATGAAAAGGACTAAGTATTGTAAACTCGTACTCATTATTGGATTCTGGAGGTAAAATGTGGATTGTTTCGAGTTCTCCCTCGGGGTATGCTCGATGGAACTGTCCGAATTAGCTCTCTTTCTAGGTGCTTAGTGTCTAGTGAAAGACAAACGCCTTCGAAAGCGTGTTATTTCGGGCGGTTATACCACAGCAACACCCCTCCCCCACAAACACCGACACGGGCTGGACTTGGCCTGGTTCCCTCTTTCTCCCTCTCTCTCCCACTCTCTAGGAGTGACAAAATGCTTGTGTGCAATTCCTATCCTTCATGTGTGTTTGTAAGCAGCATTGTCCCATGCCAGACTTGCCTATCTAAATAAGCCAAATATGGCATATTGACTTTCTAAATGAATTGAGTTATTTTTAGTCATATCCTATTTACCTATGCTAAATTTTTTCTATTGCCTGCAGGAAGCAATACGTGTGAATGTTTATTATGTGCTTATGCAGGTTCAAATGTCCTGTACAACTATTTTACATGGTAGTTTAACATAACTGAATAATCTAAGGTGCGGCCTATGTTTCAGATCTGGAGCCTTTTACTTATTAGTTGTTATTTGTTTATTGGAATGGAGATGTTTAATGCTTTTTGTGCCCATGTCTACTGCTTTTCATGAGATCTGCATGTTTAGTTTGCACTAATGAAATGCTGGTCAAAATTATGTCCTTTCTCTATATCCTATGATGATTGATACTTTAAAATGAAGACATACCCGCTAAGCAACTAATTCTTCCACATAAATCATAGACATGGTTGCCTCCTTGAAACTACGGCCGTTATTGACAACAATAGTGTATTGTCTAGATTTTTGGGGAAAAAGGGTTCCATTGGTTGATAAAAAATGTGGACGTTCTTGACCTTTATATTCAATTTACTACTACAATGGCATAACCATTCTTTTGATTCCAAGCATTGGTACTGCGTGTTGAGAGAGTTGTGGAATTTGAGTGATGCGTACGACTTACCTTTGACAAATGCACTTACATGTTGAGTTGAAAGGAAATAATTTCCATGTTTGTTAGTTTGAAGCAGATCTTAGTAACAAGCAATAGTTTTTTCTTCTGGGCATGCTAACTAAGAACATTTTATTTTTACCTCAAAAAAGAGTTATGTACAATCATGTCTGACGGTTCAGGATAAAAGTTGTATGCAGTTTTTGAACTTTTTTTGTCCGAAGAACCTATATCGGTTGATTCAGTGTCTATTTGTTTTATCTCCAACTCCATCATGCTTGCTTCTAGCTTACACTAGATTATGTATGTCTGTTAGTAGTACTCAGTTGTTTTATGATTATTCCTTTTGTGCAGGAATCCATAAGAAACTCATTTGACGAAATGCTCCTATCAGCACCAGATTCTTTGCTTGCTTCGTTACCAGCTTATGACACACAATTGCGAGAAAGGTACAGCATAACTTTCTCACATCATTTTAGTTTGCTGATTTATGGCTTTAGCTTTTGGTTACTTCCCTAATAGGTCATTTGCTGTTTGCAATAGCAAAAAAACAGCCACATCAAGGAGGAATATGTTGTTAGATTACCACCATAATCTGTAAGGTCAGGTATTTCCCTATGACAATAAAACCATGCTGTTGGGCAAACTATGTGGACAGCAAAAATAAAGATTTTAGGTTGGTTATTACATTGCCAATCTACAGTAGTATACTATTTTCTAATCCAAACATAGATCTCTCACCATATTTTTGTGGAATAATTATCTGAAAAGGTTGAATATGACTGTTGGTGATTTTTCGTACAATGCATTCGTTTCTAACTACTGGATGACCTGTAAGGAGAATCTTAGAGTATGTCCACTTATTGCTGAATATTAAATATCTATGGCACTTATTTGGGGATATTCATATTGTACACACTACTATAGAGCTTGACATGTGAGGAGAACAGCTAAGTGTTAAATATTTGTTCTGCTTATCGCTTGTTTCTAGAATTTTGTGCCAAGAATGTAGGTGTGCTTTCTTAGCTTCCTGCAAGTATCTATGATAAAAAAAGGTCACCCTGTATGTCTATAGCCAGATTATGACTATTATCTGAAACCTTATGGTTGCTAGGTAATTGGTGCTTTTTCCTCTGCTCTTTTCAGTTTGGCAGCAACTTCAGCAAAATAGTCCTCTGTTTCCAAGCCATACTATATGACGCTAATGCTTAAAAATCCTTCAGGTATCCCTTATATGTCTCTTCCTATTGGTTGTAATTCTATTCTATGTAAGACCTTTATTTCCGGTCTTCTTATGTGAGGTTGCTCATCAGAGGTACGCAGGAGGAACATGTGAGCAACAGATGCTATTTCTCATCAATGGCGAATTATTACAGTTGGATAGGCTGCATCAAGTAGAATTTGCTGCCAACCCATGAAGCATTTTTTAAAACCAATTAATGATAGTGAAATGCAGTGTGCTTCACCGTGAAATTTTTAAATTATCTTTAGTACTGCTATACTAAAGGAAATTATTAGGGGAGGTAACTAGGACAAACACTATATGATGTTTTCACTTCTTGGTCATGTGCTTGGGAGAGATGCCTACTCAGAATATGATCAAAATTGTCTAAGAGTTCAGTGCCATTGAAAAAGTCTGTATAGATGAAGAGAAAAATTTTGATGCTATAACTGGCCTGACCAGAATATGATCAAAACTGTGTAAGAGTTCAGTGCCATTGGAAAGTCTGTACAGATGAGGAGAAAAATTTTGATGCTATAACTAGCCTGACGTATGTACCTAATTACGTATGTGACCCTGAAAGATAGGTTGTCCATGTTTGAGAGTGAAAGTAAGATACGATGAAATGAACATTTAGGAATTCTAAAAAACCATTATTGGAATGTAATGATCTAGAGAGTTTGATTGTAGATGGACAGCCTTGCACTAGATTTGCGTTCTTAGTGTATCCTTCTAAATTAGACTCTGAGGTCACCCATTATAACATTTCTGATGAATCTATGTCATTTCTATGTGTTAATCTACATTTTTTGTTTTCAAGATTGGAAAAAAATGGCTTCCTTAGATGTTAGTGTCCGCTTCAGCTATAGGTATTCATTACCAAACTGTCCACCTGTTGCTTGTTAGGTATTCATTGCCAGTACCATATTACAGTGTTCCCTTCATAGATGGTTGCTTCCTTCAGAAACAAATTAGAACCGGATGGTCTACACTATGCTTCGTACTTCCCTAAAGCTATTGCATGAGGCTCTGCTTCTACTTAGATTTCACACACATGTTCATATAAAACTTATGGTAATAAAACAGGGCTTCCAATTACGTACCGTTGAACATGTTTTAGTTTGGGGGAAAATGTTTTCTAACATTGTGCCATAATGGGGTCTGGGTTTTATTCATGTCCATTTTGTTTTTACCTATGGTAACATGTCTCATTGACCTTCCCTTTAATTAAATTACTTTTTTGGTTCACGGACCATTAGCTGCATGCTATATAGATGCCTCCAAGACAAAAAAAAGTGATCTGGTCCTTATTGCTGGTTTTACTTCCATATCCCTGACAAGCATGTTTAGTACAATATATTTTTTACTTTTTATTGGCCAGTCATTCTAGCTAGAACCTATGTGCATTCTCCCTAAAAAAAACCTATGTGCATCCACATTTTAGTTGTCTGTAATCATTTTGATTGTCACCAATAATGTGGTTCGAACTGCAGAGCATCCTAGGTTTTTATCTGGTTGCGGTGGTGCGGCTTGTAGGTCAGGGCACACAGGCAAGGTGGTTACATCCTGCAGGCAATGGGTGAGTGTTGCTTCCATAGCAGTAGTCTATCTTTGTTGCATTTAGTTCCAATTGATATTATAGTTCTTCAAAATTTCTTAATTCATAGAATTCCGCTCAGCTTCGCATGGCCTTGTTGAGAATTCTCCATTCCTTATATCATCAGGTTGTTGGCCTTTTACCATAAGCCCGAATGACATCATTAATAACATGTCAAGCCCTTGTGAAGGATCAGCTCTCCAGAAAATGGTTGGTCACACTACTACTTTTTCTTCATCTTCTACATAGTTTTTGTTAGATAATCTACTGCTACCTTGTGTGAACACAGCAAGGGAAGGCGGCGCCAAAAAAGACCCCCTGCTGTGATACTGTAGCCGTTGTAGGTGCATGCGTCGCACGGCTCCCCTACAACACTATAGGCACATGCAGTGGTCGGCGTATAGTCAGCCCTATATGTTATCTAGTTACTGTTACAACATGTGCACTGTACTAGGACTAGATGGATAGAGTTGTATAAATACACTACCACAGTAACTCAGTAAAGAGAGTTCAGATTTGCCATCTCACAGATAGGGCTTCGGCCAACGCTAGTGTCTTGTACTATGTGTGATTGCTCTATTCTCCCTTCTTCTTCTAGCTCCAGCCATAGTGTGTGGGGACGGACAACGCCTGTTCGTGGTTGGCACGGCTAGTGGGTGCTCGGCAACACTAGCGGGTGCTTGGCAAGACTAGTGAGTGGTTCACTCACCTGAGCCATTGATCCTATGGGCCAACAAGTGGTATCAGAGTTGTACAAGCGTCGTCGCCAGACTAACCGCTGGCGATGACGGTTGGTTCGGAGATGGGCGATAGTAGTGACACTGTTGTGGCTGCCTAGCCACGACCGGAGGTCATTGTTTGCATGGTGCAGGAGGTCAGCGGCACCAGTTGGCCGACGCTGACTCGCACCAACTATGGAGAGTGGTCGGTGACCATGAAGGTCAAGCTCAGAGCCCGACGGCTCTGGAATGTTATTGATAAGGGCACCAACAATGAGGAGGATGACATGTCAGTGTTGTAGGCTATCCTTGCTGCTATACCAGTGGAGTACAGGGAGCCATTAGGGGCGAAGAGCTCGGCTAAGGAGGCATGGGAGGCTATTACGGCGATGCGCGTCGGTTCCGACCACGCAAAGAAGGCAACGGCCCAACTTCTGAAGTAGGAGTACGCCAACCTCAAGTTCAAGGATGGTGAAATGGTGGAGGACTTCTCCCTCTGCCTATAGATGCTCATAAGCAAGCTAAAGAGCCATGTCGTCACCATCGATAAAGAGTAGGCGGTCTCCAAGTACCTCCACTCCATGTCGGCAAAGTACATCCAGATCGCTCTCTCCATAGAGACGATGCTAGACTTGTCCACCCTTACCATTGAGGATGTGACAGGCCATCTATGGGCGGTGGACGAGCGCCTGGAGTAGGTGACAACAACAAAGGATAGCGGGAAACTCCTGCTAATGGAAGAGGAGTGGGCTGCTCGGAGGAACTCCAAGAAGGCAGCCTCCTCCAGCCGTGGTGGTGATGGCAAGCGTCGCGGCAATGCTTCTTCGAAGAAGAAGCAGGTCAACCCCAATGCCTACTGGCATTGCGAGAAGATAGGCCATTGGGCACAGGAGTGCCCAAACCACAAGCAGGAGAAGAAGGCTCAGGCTCACTTGGTGTAAGCCGATGATGAGGATGAGGCCACTATCCTAATGGCGATGTTCTGTGCACTGCACGACATCGAGGTCAAGGAGAGGGAAGAGGCAACGATGGTGGAAGGACATGGGAAGGCCCTGAAGACTGTCAACCTCGACAAACCATGTGCCCAAGTCCACCTCAGACGTGTGGGCACCGATAAGGAGCAGCGGTGGTATCTAGACTCTGGTGCCAGTAACCACATGACAGGCTCTAAGGAATCCTTCTCCGAGCTCGACGATGATGTTACTGGTATGGTGAAGTTTGATGATGGCTCAAGGGTGGCTATCCAAGGGCGCGACACCATCATCTTCAGGTGCTACAACAGGGAGCATTGCGCGCTAACGGATGTATATTACATCCTATAGCTACGTTCTAGCATCATCAGCTGGATGAGCGTGGTAGCGAGGTACTAATCAAGGACGGCATCCTTAGGATCAAGGACTGGGAGCAGCGACTTCTTGCCAAGGTGAAGAGGTCCCTAAACTGGTTGTACCTGCTCGACCTGAAGGTAGAGCAGCCGATGTGCCTGGTGGCAAAGGCACTCTAAGGAACCGTGGATGTGGCATGCCTGGTTCGGATATCTTAGCTTCGACGTGCTTGGTCGGTTGGAGAAGATGGTTCGAGGGCTACCCCACATCAAGCAAGGAGGCAAGCTGTGTGACAACTACTTGGCTGGGAAGCAAAGGAGGCTACCTTTCCCAAAGGCGGCCAAGTATCACGCGAAGGACGCTCTCGAGCTTGTTCATGGCGACCTCTATGGTCCAATCATGCCTGCTACAAATGGTAGTCGATGGTACTTCCTCTTGCTCATGGATGATTATAGTCGCTACATGTGGCTGCAACTCCTGATGAGCAAGGACGAAGCGACAGCGATGATCAAGAAGTTCAAGATGCGTGCGGAGGCCAAGAGCAGTAAGAAGCTCCATGTGCTGAGGACTGATCACGGTGGTGAATTCACTTCGATGGAGTTCGCTACGTACTACGTGGATTAGAGTGTGGGACAACCCCACACCATGCCGTACTCGCCATAACAGAATGGTGTGGTGGAGCAACGAAACCAGACGGTGGTCGGTATGGCCCGATCTATGATGAAGGCCAAAGGCATGCCGGCAAGGTTCTGGGGTGAGGCAGTGACCACGGCGGTGTTTATCCTCAACCACGCTCCGACCAAGGCCCTAACAGGCAAGACGTCATTCAAAGCTTGGTATGGGTGCAAGCTGAGCGTGTCCTTCCTCCAAACATTCGGCTACATTGGCCATGTTAGGAAGACGAAGCCGAACCTCACCAAGCTAGAGGATAGGAGCACACCGATGGTGTTCCTAGGCTACACGTAGGGTACCAAGGCATACCGGCTCTACAACCCACATGGAGACAAGGTGCTTGTCTGGCGCGATGTTGTGTTCAACGAGGAGGTAGCTTGGGACTAGAGCAGTTCGAGCATGGGGGAAGCTAGCGGCTTCACCAGCACCTTCGTTGGTGAGCATTTGGTCATCCACGGTGGTAGAGATGCTGGGGAAGAAGTGCCAAGCACTCTAGGAGGAGCGTCGAGCACTCCAGCGGTAGAGCCGAGGACTCCTGGGGTAGTGCCGAGCACTTCGGGAGGGATGTCGAGCACTCAGGGAAGAGTGACGAGCACTCCTAGAGGGATGCCGAGCACGCCAGAAGTGGTGCTAGGAGATTCTGCAGTGATGGCGACCACTCTAGGACAGGTGCTGAGCACTCCCATGGTGGAACCAAGACGTCATGCAGTTGTGCCAACCACTCCTAGACTAAGCCTAGGCACTCCTACAGTGTGGCCAAACACTATAGGAGTTATGACAAGCTATCCAGAAGTAGTGCTGGGCACTTAAGGTGCTGTGCCAAGCACTTCGATGGAACAAGAAACTCCATCGACGCCGATCGAGTTCGCCTCACCTCTAAGTGACATCACTGAGTTCGTGGATGCCTTCCACAAAGGTGAGGAGGTATGGTTCCATAGGCTAGACGACATCGTCAGTGACACATGACCCTTAGGACTAGCTGGTCGGCTGCTCAATGATGCAGAGCTACTGCTAGTCAGTGCAGAGGAACCACCCACATTCGTGCTAGCTGAGTGCGATGGAAACTAGCGACGGGCGATGCTGGAAGAGATGAAGGCGATCGAATAAAATGAGACTTGGCAACTCATCGATCCACCTCCAGGATGACGTCTGATCAGCCAGAAGTGGGTGTATAAGGTCAAGCGGGACGAACTCGGTGCCATTGTCAAGCATAAGGCGTGCCTCGTCGCCCAAGGCTTTGTTTAGCGTGAGGGCATAGACTTCAAGGAGAACTTTATGCCAGTAGCACGCATGGAGTCAGTCCGTTTGCTACTTGCTTTGGCAGCAGCAAAGGACTAGCGCGTCCATCACTTGGACATTAAATTGGCCTTCCTCAATGGCAAACTGGTGGAGACGGTCTTTGTCAGGCAACCTCAAGGTTTTGCCATCAAGAGAGAGGAGCATAGGGTGCTCCGACTACGTAAGGTGCTCTATGGGCTACGGCAGCCCCCCCGAGCATGGAACGCCAAGCTTGACGCCACGCTGGGCGAGCTTGGGTTTTAAATGTGCGCAACCGAGCATGCGCTCTACACACGGCGACGGGGGAAGGATGAGCTCATCATCGGTGAGTATGTGGATGACCTGATCGTCACCAGCGCACGCATGGAGGACATCAACAGCTTCAAGCGTGAGATGGCGGCTCATTTTTGAATGAGTGATCTCAGCGCACTCTCCTACTACCTTAGCATCAAGGTGAGATAGGGGAAGGAGGAACTCATGCTTGGTCAGAGCGCGTATGCCTCCAAGCTATAGGAGAGGAGCGGCATGGCTGAGTGCAAGCCATGCGTGACTCTGACGGAGGAGCAACTGAAGCTGACGAAGGCCAGCACCATGGTGAAGGTGGATGCAATACTCTACCAGAGCATCATGGGTGGTCTACGCTACCTAGTCCACATGAGGCTGGACATTGCGTTCATCGTGGGCTACGTTAGTCGCTTCATGGAGGATCCTAAAGAGGATCACTGGGCTACGATGAAGCAGCTACTGCACTACATCAAGGGAACGGTGGATCAAGGGATCATTTTCCCCAAGACTGGCGGGAGTAGGCTGCAGCTCACTATGTCCAGTGATGTAGACATGGTAGGGGACATCGACAGGCGATGGCGCACCTCTGACGTGCTCGTCTTTCTCGGGTCGTCCCTAATTTCATGGCTATCGCTGAAATAAAAGATGGTGGCGCTATCTACGTGTGAGGCAGAATACATAGCGGCGGCCACAGTGGCATGCCAAGTTGTGTGGCTACACCGGTTGCTAGGTGAGCTGACCGGCGTGGAAGCTCACCCACTAGCACTGATGGTGGACAACCAGCCCACCATCGCACTCACGAAGAATCCGGTTCTGCATGACCAGAGTAAACACATCGATGTGAAGTTCCACTTCCTCAGGGACTATGTTGATGGAGGGCAGATCATCAACGAGTTTGTCAAAACTGGTCGGCAGCTCGCAGACGTCCTCACCAAGCTGCTCGGACGTCTTCGACTCACAGAGCTGAAGGAGATGATCGGCATGGAGGGGATACAAGGGTTAGCAGTAGGATTAGAGGAAGATTGTTAGATAATCTATTGCTACCTTGTGTGAACACAGCAAGGGAAGACAGCGCCGAAAAAGGGCCCCTGCTGTGATACTGTAGCCACTACAGGTGCAGGCGCCGCACGGCTCACCTGCAGCACTGTAGGCACATGCAGTGGCCGACGCAGAGTCAGCCCTGTATTTTATCTAGTTACTGTTACAACATGTGCATTGTACTAGGACTAGATGGATAGAGTTGTATAAATAGACTACCATGGTAACTCAGTAAAGAGAGTTCAGATTTGCCATCTCACAGACAGGGCTTCGGCCAACGCTAGTGTCTTATACTGTGTGTGCTTGCTCTGTTCTCCCTTCTTCTTCTAGCTCCAGCCATAGTGTGTGGGGATGAACAACGCCTGTTCGTGGTCGGCACGGCTAGTGGATGCTTGGCAACACTAGCAGGTGCTCGGTAAGACAGGTGAGTGGTTTACTCACCTGAGTAGTTTTTTTTATTTTGAGCCCAGTAATTTTTAGTTTCCTTTTGCTCTCTATTTTTCTTTAAAGATGCTAGACTTTGCTTCCTCATTATTTCAAGTTCCTAGTTGTTTCTTGTCTACTAACTGTTCTTTTATGGTAATTCAATATTGTGTACATCCATGTCATACAAAAAATCAGTGCCTTGTGTTGTCCTGCTGTGGTTTCTATCAAAGTCTATGGGGATCTACACATGAAGGGTCATATCAATGGTGCTCAAGGGGATGCTGATCTAGATCAACTAAATAGTGCTATTGATGACAGTGAATAAGAAAGAAAACTTTGCTCTCTTTATTGGGGTTGAAGAGGGGGTTCAGCTGTTGCTATGTCTTTGCGCGTATTTACTATCAAACACAGTTCTAAATCTAGATTGAATACCTTCGTTGTGGGTTCTTATCACTCAACAGCGGATGTAGTATAAACTACTGCACACATCCTTGATGTATATGTGCTGACATTCAGCCTGTTCGCTTGTTAGTTTCAGCCAGCCCAAACCAGCCAGCCAACAGTATTTTTCTCTCACAATAAACCAGCACCAGCCAGCCCAAACCAGCCTAGAAACCAACCAGTGAATAGGCCGATTATTTCTTATAATGCAGTCTATATATTCTTCATATTCAGAATCTTTCCTGTGCGCGTGATGGCGTGCGCCCTGCACTAGTTGTATACGGTACGGAGTCAAAGACAGTGACATGGTGATCTAATCCCGTATCCACCGCCCGCCGGCCGTCTCCTTGTCGTTGTCTCCCTCCCGCCTCCGGCCTCCCACAGACCCGCACCGCGCCGTAGTAAAACAATGGCGACGCCGATGCACTCCATGCTGACAAGGGTGTGTATCCCCTCTTCGGCTCACCGCCTTCAGGGGCGCCCTAGCAGTACGCCCAATCAGATAGACTAGGTGAGTTCGATTCGCCCCATCCATCTCTCACCCAAGCTGGTTAGTGCATGGCAATGGCATCTCCCTTCTCCCGTGCTTAATTTGATATACTCCATCGCACCTGCAGCTTCTCAAACTGAGTTTTGTTTCCCCTCTTGCCGCTTTGGTTGTTTGTTTCTGAGATTGTGCTGCTCTACGTGTTCACCATCTACTAGTCCTGCTATAGTAGGAGTACTAGTATATCCTGTTGAATATTTGGTCAATTTATGACTTATATTAATCCATAAAAACGACTTAACCAATAGTAACAGTACCACTAACCATATTGTAACACCACCACTACTACAGATAGTATTTAACAGTGCAGCAAACAAGTACACTAACAACGCTAATAGAATAGCATATGAACAATAGCGCATAGTGGGGGTGAGGTTTATACCCTAGGGTGGGACTGCCGGTACCCGTGGACAGTGAGCCACCATCTTCTCCGTCGGTGGCGTTGGTGCGGGCACCAGTCCTCCTTGTGTCCACCATGTTGCAGAGGAGGTCGCGTCGGGAGGCTCCTATAGGTGTGGTGTTGGAGCAGTAGCACCAGAAGCTCCTGCAGGTGCGGTGTCGGAGCAGTAGCACAAGACTCTCCCATCAGGAAATAGAAGCCCCCCCGAACAGGAACCTACAGAAGTGAAGACAGGACAGCAATCGTGCCGGGAAGCCGGTGCTCCCTAAAAACTTGATTCCTCACCTACCCGTGCAGGTACGCTTGATGAGGGAAGTTCCGGAGGCCTGCTACCGAAGCTCCCTGTGCGCGTAGGGAACTCCGATCGGAGATGCAAACGAACAGCTCAGGGCTCAGATGTTGCGGAGAGGAGGAAGAGGAAGAGTTGGGTCAATCCCCCACCGGACAGGGGCGCCCCCCCCATATAGCTACGCCGTTCCCCATCTGTCCGTTAGGCCCTATCGAGGGAATAAACCTGGACAGGGTGGTTGGGCGTTGGGAGTTGGCTGCGGCGGCTAGGGTTTCGGTTGGGCTAAGCGATAAAACCAGGCCAAACCAAGCCAGGCCATAGCCCACGCCCACGCCCACGGCCTCGGCCTGGCCCGGCTCGACGCGGCGCGGCGCGGCGCGGCGCGCACGCGCACGGGCGGGCAGCGCGGCTCGGCTCGGCAGCGGTGGCGGCGCGCGCGTGTGGCCTCCCGGTTCTCCCTCTCAACTTGTCTATGTGAGAGTCCTAAGACTCACTATTTAAGTTGAGAACCTTTTTAGTGAATTTCCCATGTGGTACTAATTACTTTTCCACTTAACAATAATTGTGGGCCTTTGAAGTTTATTTGATTAATTAGAATAAATAATGGGCCTGGCCCAAATTAATCTAACAATCCCCACCAAACTTCAGAAGTCCACAGTTAATGACTTCAGTTCTGAGCTTGTTTGATATACCAGTGTTTCGATGGAGACTGTTAAGTTAAACATCCATCTAGAAAAGGAGTTTACACTCATTTACAACTGACCAATGGACTATACCTTGAATTGATAGTTTTGTACAAAGTGAGGCTCACTCAATTCCTTTACTAATACTAGGCTGCCTGTAGCATCCCCTCTGGTTGGAGCATATAAGTCATACTCCTAGCCTATTCATGAGTATCTAGAGATCACCCAAATCTCATAGATTGTGACTAGCAATCGAACTCACATAGGTGTGTTCCTTTAAGATGCCCTGTAGGCCGACATCTTTGCTTCTCATTAAGCCACTCGGATCACATTGAGGTATTTACCAACCTACCATACAGATAGGAAGAGAAGTGCATTACTCAAGAGATTGACCTTTATTAAAAGGGTCTCTTCCCTCAATCTACCCATAGCTTGTTTCACCATCCTAATTCACGGGATCTCCGATCACATAGGATAGGTTGCCACTATGATAGAACTTCATGTGGGTCTCAGTCCCATCTCACTCGATGCACTATCTATCACATTACGCGATAGTCCCTTAGTAAATTGATCTGCCAGATTTTTAGACATATGGACATAGTCCAATGCTATTACTCCGGAGTTTCTTAATTTTCTGACAGATTTTAACCGCCGCTTTACATGCCTAGTGGTCTTCATGTTGTCCTTTGAACTGTTTATCTTGATAATTACTGTTTGATTATCACAGTTCATAGAAATTGCGGGCACAATTTTTTCAACCACTGGCAAATCCATAAGGAGCTCATAGAGCCATTCAGCCTCAACAGTAGCGGTATCAAGTGCTGCAAGTTCTGCTTCCATTGTTGACCTCGTTAAGATGGTCTGCTTGCAAGACTTCTAAGAAACAGTGCCACCTCTAAGTGTGAATGTATATCCACTTGTGGCTTTTAACTCATCAGCATCAGATATCCAATTTGCATCACAATAGCCCTCGAGTACCTTCGGGTACCCAGTATAGTGAATGCCAAAGCTCGACGTTCCCTTTAGATAGCGCAATACTCTTTCAAGAGCACGCCAGTGATCATCTCCCAGATTTGAAACAAACTGGCTTAATTTGCTCACAGCAAATGAGATGTCAGGCCTCATTGCACTAGCCAAGTACATTAGCGAGCCGATGATTTGGGAGTATCTCAACTGATCCCACATTATTCTTCGGTTCTTTCTCAGGATCACGCTTGGATCATAGGGAGTGGACACAGGCTTGCAGTCACTATAACCAAAGTGACTCAGTACCTTTTCCACATAGTGAGTTTGTACAAGTGTTACCCCACCATTTTCTCCCCTTAGTAGTTTGATGTTTAGTATCACATCAGCCACTCCCAAATCCTTCATGTCAAAGCTCTTTGACAGAAAGTCCTTGACTTCCTCAATCACATTAAGGCTTGTCCCAAAGATTAGTATGTCATCCACATACAAGCACAGGATTACTCCTTCTCCCCCACCATAGTGGTAGTACACACATTTGTTGGCTTCATTCGCAACAAAGCCAGCAGGTGTCATAGTTTTATTAAACTTTTCATGCCATTGCTTAGGTGCTTGTTTTAGGACATACAAAGACTTCAATAATTTACACACCTTTCTTTCTTGACCTTCTACTATGAAACCATCAGGCTGATCCATGTAGATCTCCTCATCTAGCTCTCCATTTAGGAAAGTCGTCTTAACATCCATCTGATGAACGAAAAGACCATGAGACACAGCCAGGGCAAGCAGTACTTGGATTGTGGTCAATCGGGCCACTGGTGAATAAGTATCAAAGAAGTCCTCGCCTTCTTTCTGGGTATAACCCTTAGCCACAAGCCTTGCCTTGTACTTTTCAATCGTACCATCAGGCCTAAGCTTTTTCTTGAACACCCATTTACATCCTATAGGCTTGCACCCATAAGGACGATCAACAATCTCCCAAGTTCCATTGGTCATAATTGAATCCATCTCACTTCGCACTGCTTCCTTCCAGTAGTCAGCGTCGGGAGAGGAAAATGCCTCAGCAATGGTGCTTGGAGTGTCATCCACGAGGTATATAGTGAAATCATCACCAAAAGACTTTATAGTCCTCTGTCTCTTACTCTTTTGAGTAGCTCCACTATTATCCTCCTTAGGATTCTCAACACATGTTTGTTCAAGATGTTCTGTTGGCGCCATGGGGGAATCAACAGGTTTTTGACTAGATGTGCTAGATACATTTCCTCTCATAGGAAATTTATTCTCAAAGAATGTAGCATCTCTAGACTCAATCACTGCACTGACACGCATGTCAGGTACTCCAGAGCTTACAACTAGGAATCTATAGCCGACGCTGTGTAAAGCATAACCGAGGAACACACAATTTACAGTTTTTAGTCCAAGTTTGCGCTTTTTGACGATTGGCACATTCACCTTGGCCAAGCATCCCCAAGTGCGTAGGTATGAGAGAGTCAACATTTTCTTTTCCCATTCCTCGAATGGTGTTACTTCTTTATTCTTTGTAGGAACTCTATTCAGGACATGACATGCCGTCAATATAGCCTCACCCCACCATTTGTTGGAAAGTCCCACAGTGTCTAACATGGCGTTAACCAAATCAGTTAGAGTGCGATTCTTTTGTTCGGCAATCCCATTGGATTGGGGGGAGTATGGGGGCGTCCTCTCATGAATAATTCCATGTTCCTCGCAGAATGAATCAAACTCATGTGAAAAGTATTCTCCCCCACGATCAGACCTCAACCGTTTGATTTTTCTTTCCAATTGGTTCTCTAGTTCAGCTTTATAGATTTTAAAATAATGCATTGCTTCATCCTTTGTTTTTAGCAAGTACACATAGCAATATCTAGTGCTATCATTAATAAGAGTCATGAAATATTTCTTTCCTCCTTTGGTCAATACACCATTCATCTCACACAGATCAGAATGAATGAGATCTAGCGGTGCCAAATTTCTCGCATCTTTCACAGCCTTGTGAGGCTTGAGAGGTTGCTTCGCTTGAACACAAGCATGGCACTTAGACCCTTTGACCAGATCGATTTTAGGGATTAATTTTAAACTAGCTAAGTGCGTCATACAACCAACATTGATGTGACAGAGTCGGGAATGCCAAACATTAGACTCATCATCATTTCTCACATGGTTCACAATTTTATCACAAGAATCCATCAAAGAGAAGCGGAACAAGCCTTTGCTTTCATAGCCTTTTCCAACAAAGGTTCTATACTTGGATACAACACATTTATTGGACTCAAACACAAGTCTAAAGCCGTCTCTACACAATAGAGACCCACTAACGAGATTCTTCTTGATAGAGGGGACATGCTGCACGTTCTTTAGCTGCACGATCTTTTCCGAAGTAAACTTCAGATTGATCGTACCAACACCAAGTACAGCAGCATGCATACTGTTTCCCATCAGCAAGGAGCAACCTCTTTGTTCCTGATAAGAAGAAAATAAAGAAACATCAGAACATACATGAATGTTAGCACCTATGTCAACCCACCACTCAGGCGAGAGACAAACTGAAAAAACTATAGGTAGATGATTACCGTACCTAGATCCTCCAGATTCGCTAACAACCATGTTTGCGGTCTTCTTCTGCTTGTCCTTGTGGTCAGGGCACTCTTTTGCCCAATGGTCAGATGCACCGCAGACAAAGCAAAGACCCTTTTCTTTTTCCTTGCCCTTCTTCTTAAAAGTTGCAGCTTTAGGCTTGACTTCAGGCTTGTTTTTCTTCTTCCTCTGTGCGGCATGAAAGTTCTTCTTTTGCACCAGATTGGCGCTAGAACCTTCCTCATGCGCTTTCTTGCCATGAGTGTCCTTTGCCCTAGCATTCTCCTCCACACCAAGAGTAGCAATGAGATCAGTCACACTGAACACTTGCCTCCTGTGCTTTAGAGTAGTGGTAAAGCTCGACCAAGTAGGTGGCAGCTTAGCGATGATACCGCCGGCCACAAACTTGTCAGGCAACTCACACTCATTGTTCTGGAGTTCCTTTACCAGCATCTGTATCTCATGAGCCTGCTCTACTACAGATCGGTCATCGACCATCTTGTAGTCATAGAACTTCTCCATGATGTACAGCTCAGTGCTAGCATCGGCAACACCGAACTTGGCCTCAAGTGCATCCCACATGTCCTTGCCAGTGTCCATATCCATGTACACTTGCACCATGCTTTCAGTTAATATGCTGATGAGAGCCCCCTTGAACAAGTTATCTGCCTCATTGAACTTAATCTCCTCCTCGTGAGAGAAAGGAGGTTCAATGCGCTTTCCCTTGATCACGTGCTCATAAACGCATACTAGTGAACCACAGCTTGGAACGGACACGCCACACTTTATAGTTGGATCCATCATCTTTCAATGGTGGTGGTTTTAGTGACGCGGCAAAACTAGCAGCCGAAAAAGACCTATCAAGTTTTTGGATTGTTGAATATTTGGTCAATTTACGACTTATATTAATCCATAAAAACGACTTAACCAATAGTAACAGTACCACTAACCATACTGTAACACCACCACTACTGCAGATAGTATTTAACAGTGCAGCAACCAAGTACGCTAACAACGCTAACAGAATAGCATATGAACAATAGCGCACAGTGGGGTGAGGTTTATACCCTAGGGTGGGACTGCCGGTACCCGCGGACAGTGAGCCACCATCTTCTCCGTCGGTGGCGTTGGTGCGGGCACCAGTCCTCCTTGTGTCCACCATGTTGCAGAGGAGGTCACGCCGGGAGGCTCCTGCAGGTGCGGTGTCGGAGCAGTAGCACGGGAAGCTCCTGCAGGTGCGGTGTCGGAGCAGTAGCACGGGACTCTCCCGTCAGGAAACAGAAGCCCCCCGAACAGGAACCTGCAGAAGTGAAGACGAGGCAGCAGTCGCGCCGGGAAGCCGGCGCTCCCCAAAAACTTGATTCCCCGCCTACCCGTGTAGGTACGCTTGACGGGGGAAGTTCCGGAGGCCTGCTACCGAAGCTCCCTGTGCACGCAGGGAACTCCGGTCGGAGATGCAGATGAACAGCTCAGGGCTCAGATGTTGCGGTGAGGAGGAAGAGGAAGAGTCGGGTCAATCCCCCGCCGGACAGGGGCGCCCCCCCCCCATATAACCGCGCCATTCCCCATCTGTCCGTTAGGCCCTGTCGGGGGAATGAACCTGGACAGGGTGGTTGGGCGTTGAGAGTTGGCTGCGGCGGCTAGGGTTTCGGTTGGGCCAAGCGACAAAACCAGGCCAAACCAAACCAAACCAGGCCTCGGCCTCGACGGCGGCGCGCGCGTGTGGCCTCCCGGTTCTCCCTCTCAAGTTGTCTATGTGAGAGTCCTAAGACTCACTATTTAAGTTGAGAACCTTTTTAGTGAATTTCCCATGTGGTACTAATCACTTTTCCACTTAATAATAATTGTGAGCCTTTGAAGTTTATTTGATTAATTAGAATAAATAATGGGCCTGGCCCAAATTAATCTAACATATCCTACTACGGGATACATAGGACACAGTTACTATTTTCCAGTCATAAATCATAACCCACCCTCTCCGTCAGATTATGGAGGCAAAATATTCCGTGCAAACTATATTTTTAATGTAATCATGAAAACTATCTTCCAGAATATACTAAGAGTTTTTAAAATGTTTGAAACTATGCACATTCATCGTGCATCTATTGATGTACATTGCGACAAATTTGAGATTCAAACTCCATGTAAAAAATCATACGAAGATGACAAATTTCAGATGCATATGCACGAGAAGACAAAATTTCAAGGAATTTGTCTTCTAATGCATGCAAATTTGTTATTTTTGTATGATTTTTTTACAAAACGTGTTTGATGTCAAGTTTTGTGGCAATGTTCATCAATAGATGCACTATGGATGTGCATAATTTTATTTTATTTTTTTTTAAAAAATGCTTAAGTATGTATTCGAAGATTTAGTTTGCACCAATATTTTGCCTTGGATATGAGTCTCTTTTTATTATTCATGTCCCGAACCCAGCTCTTTTCCATATACCTTTTACCAAATAGTGGGAAACATATCCTTCCTTTCTCACCTATCATAACCCATAATCCAAATGTCACCTATTAGATTGAATCAGTCAATGTATGCATACAACAATATAACGATTTTGAATGCTGACGGACACAACTAAATATGAATAATTGTTATTCGCTCATATTCCATGTACATCTAAGCCCTAAGGGGCCTCTGTATCATAAGTATAAAGTAAATTTATCCGCTCTTCTTACTAGCTTAAGATTTTTTGGGGGCTGATCCAATATGCAACTCAAAACTATACTCGCTTCGCATTGATCTCAGACTCTCAATTAAAAGCTGTGACCACTGAAAAGGTCTGAAGCACTTGACTCTGGCAATTTTGACCTCGCTTCCGTTTGTAGTAAGGCCTTGTTTAGCAAATTTTTGCAATCTGGACACTGTAGCACGTTTTGTTTTTATTTGACAAATTTTGTCCGATCATGGACTAACTAGGCTCAAAAGATTCGTCTCGTGATTTACAACCAAACTGTACAATTAGTTTTTTTTTACCTACATTTAATGCTTCATGCATGCGTCCAAAAATTGATGTGATGGAAAGAGTGAAAAAACTTAGAATTTTGAGGCAATCTAAACAAGGCCGTAGTAAGCCATGGTTACTGTACTTTGAACGCTGGCCTTATCTAGTACTCCGTACGTACTTAGATATAATTACTACCATTCAGAAGCAACAGGTGTCTAGAGCCGGTGTGCGACGCGGAAATGGACGCGGATGCGCGACACGTGTGCGACCCAGAATACGGATTACGGTACAGCTACACGGACGTGTACTACTACCAACCGCAATCTCATTAAGACGGCCTCCATCAATCCTCTGGTACATACCGAGCTCGCTGCGAGTTCTCATGTCTACGTTTCGACCTAACAGCGATTCTCTGTCACGTGCCATGTTCTCGTACGTACTACACACTACTGGGGCTGTCAACTTGTAACAGACCAGCAGTAGTTTCCCGGTGTCTGGTTTCAACGCTACAGGGGGTTAGCACAGGCCACGGCATCGTATAATGCAGTTCCAAATTCCCTTGTACTACAAAAACAACTCTACAGAGTACATACGTACGTAGTACAAACAAATGAACCGTGCGCCCGCGAAGCAGGAAGCACGATGGACTTGCTGGAGCCGTCGCACTCGCACGCCGCAACCGACGAAACACCGGGTCCAACGCACAGCTTCACAGGCCTCGTTCTCTATCGGCAAGGCGGCAAGCGGAATGGGCCCCAGGCCCAGCTCACTTGCTCGCTGATTACGGACTACAGTAGGCGTCACGGATAGTGTAGCTTGCAATGGCGAGCCGAGGAGGGCCCGAGGTAGGCAAATAATTCAGCCTCAGCCACGTGCCGGTGCGGCGGTGCTGCTATTGCTACCACACCACCTGCGCTGCCACTGGGAATTTGGGAACGGACACGGCGTGCCAGGCTTTCAGATTCGGATAAGAGCTAATAGTACAGCCTTGCCGGCTGTAATATTCCTTGCAGTCTTCTCTCAGCCTACTCATATAGTAGTTAATTCTTTACAGTTAATATATGGCCCACTTGTCTCTCTCACAGACTTTCTTGGTTCTTATGCCCAAGCCGGCTGTAAGCTTACAGCCCGCTTCTCCTCTCTTTCCTCCCCTCTCTCCTCCACCTCAGCATTTAGTCGGCTTACAGCCTGCTATTATACTTGCTCTAAGCCTGCTGGCCTGCCTGCCTCGACTCTCTTCTTTCTTCCACGTAGAAGCGCCAATGGGTCCTCCCAACTGGATTCAGTTTGCCACTTGTAGTTGCAGCTGTAGGTAACGCTGGCTGCTGCGTCTTGGTCTCGTTTCGTTTCCCTGTCTGGACTGGATGGGTGTACTACAAGGAAACTCCCCGTGAGCGAGCATGCTTCCATGTGTCCCTCACTGCCTGATGTTAGCATGCATGGATGATGGATCGGCGGCCGCACTGAACTCCACTCCACTCGAGTTGGCGTCAAAGATCGAGGGGCTCTCTCATTGTCGTAGTAGGCGAGGCCCATGTGGCGGAGGTCCTGCTGGCTGCTGTGGATGGATGGATGTCCCCGCCGGCCGGGGAGGGTAGGGAGGGATCCAGATGCCAATGCAGTAGAGAGGTCCAGCATGCAGAAGCTGAGAGCGATGCTTGTTTTCGCTTCGCGCGGAATGATTCCCGCAATCACACACGCAGCTCGTTCCTCGGCATGAAATCACACTCCGTCCTCCAATCATACAGCCCATCGATGATCGATCTCACTCCAATGGCCGTGAACGCTTAGCTCAGGAACAACCAATCATCGGTCACCATAATAACAACAGACAGTAAGTAGAGTAACAGTTAATGAGGATTGAGGACACTAGTTAGTCCTGCAGCTCCAACTGCTGAGGCCCTCGGTGGACCGCTCGTCCCCGGCCGTTTTGGAACGCCAGAACTTCCAGTGCCGTTGCCTTCCGCGGCGTTCGCGCCGGGTCCCAAGGGAGGCGGTTCCTTTTCCTCGTCCTCGCCATGAAAGATGAGAAAATCCATCGCCATTCACCAGCCTTCATATCAGACCTGACCCAAACCCAATGATGTGTAGTAGGCGGCTCATGATGGAGCAGGAAGATGGGGAATTGGGAGAGCTTTCGCCCGCTTTCACTGTGCCAGGCTTCCCCTCTTCTCCAGCTCTCCTGCATTGCACGCACAGACGCACGCACTGGAGCCTGGTCGCCTGGAGCCGGAATTCCTTCCGAATTCCTGCCGAGGGCGTGCCGTGACGTGGCGGTGGCGGGGGCGGGGCGACAAGAAGCAGACGCGCGGGTGCCAGTGCACGGGCGGCGGGCGTACGTCTGGCGATGCGACGCAAGCGAAAGGCAATCGAATCTAGCCGTGGGCGCGCTGACGGCTGACGCCCTGCGGCTGACTGCCGCGGCCCCACCCCCCGCCTGCCAGCTCACTGCCAGCCACCCACCACCACCACTCCCCTCACCGCCCGGTGGCTGCACTGCACTGCAGCTTCCTCCTGCTAGTACCTCCCAGACCCAGCTCCAAGCTTCCTCCTGCTAGTACCTCCCAGAATCAGAGCAAATAGACAAGGCAAAAATGGAGCTGAAGCAGCTGCAATGTAGCACAAGAATATAGTTTTGATGGTAAAAGCAGCGTCGGCTGCGATATGGAACAATTGGAGCAAAGGAATGCAATGGATTTTGATTGGATTTTTACAGGGCGGTACTGTTATTCCCCTTTTGATGATGGCCAATAACCAATTCTGTTTCTTCTTACTTAAAAAGGTTGCTGCATTTTCTTTGTTTTCGCAGCTCAATCTTCTTCTTCATCTCCCTCTCCCAGTGTACAGATTCTAGCAAAACCCAAATAAGAAAAGAAAAACAAAAGAAAGGCAAAAATTGAGCACACGAGGAATGGCAATGGACTGACCAAGTCGTCCCGGATCTCATACCAGATGTGGAAGTAGGTACACCAATGCTATACACCACCAGCTGATTCCGATCCCGTGCGCCGGCGCCGACGCCGTGTCGTAGTCCTGCCCGCCGCCGCGGAGCGCGGGCGGGGAGGAGAGCTTTGTCGGCGGCGTCCGCGCGCTCTCGGAGGCCGCCGGGGCTGTCGCGGCTGGCGGGGGCGAGGACGCGGCGGCGGTGGCAGCCACGATGGAGGAGTCGCCTCCGCCGCCTGCTGTGCGGGTGAACATCTCCTTGGGGAGGAGGACCTTGGAGACGGCGAAGACGGCGACGGGGTTCTGGTCGAAGACGGTCCGCGTGATGGTCGCCTGCACGACGCCCGTGTCGATGGCGACCGAGCCGTTGGCGCGGGTGATGTTGAGGGTGAAGCGGCCGGCGTTGCTGAACTCGGTGGCCAGCGTGGGCTGCACGGGGTTCACGATCGACTCCAGCGACCCCAGCGGGTAGTAGGAGTGGAGCACGTGGAAGCGGAGCACCACGGCCTTGCGGTCGGCGGGGAGCGACTGCAGGCGGTCGCCCGCGGGGAGGCCCGCGAAGGCGTCGTCGGTGGGGGCGAACACCGTGATCCCGGCCCCGCGCTCGTCGTCCTGGAACTCGGCCGCCACGCCCGAGGCCTCCAGCATCGACGCCGCCACGTTGAAGGCGCGCGCGTCGGCGAGGACGCGGGTGATGTTGACGGCCGCGGGCGGGCGGGACTCGGACGCCGCGAGGTCGAACCCGGTGGGGACGATGAGGCCGCTCACCGCCAGCACGCTCAAGTTGTACGGCACCGCGGTGATGGCGCCGAGGACGGTGGCGTTCGAGCCCGGGAACGGCGCCGGCGAGCGGACGACGGCGAGGGAGGCGCCCGCGGTGGTGACGTTGACGGCGCCCAGGTCCGCGGGGGCGCGACCGGTGGTCTGGAATAGCGTGGTCACGAGCTTCCCGGAGGCGGGAAGGCGGCGGAGGTCGGCGGGGGCCAGGTACTCGAGGAGGACGTGGTAGCGGAGGACGTCGGCGAGGTCGGCGCCCGTCGCGGCCGCGAACGCCGACGGCGACTGCGGGAGGTTGCCGTTCGGCACGGCCAGCAGCGTCAGCGACGACCGCCCCGCGAGCTCCGCCAGCACGGGGCTGGACGCCAGCAGCCGCGTGAAGTCGCTGAGGTCCGGGAACGCCGACAGCACGCCCGTCACGTTGACCGCGACGGACGCCGGCGCCGGTGACGCTGCAGACGCCGCGGCGAGCAGCGCGAGAGCCGCCGCGAGGAGTACGAGGCAGGAGACGGGAGGGATCTGTCTCCGCATCTCGCCGCCACTATTGGACTGGAGTGAGCGAGCACTCGAGGCTGGGAGTGACAGCGAGTGAGGTGGTGAAGCTCCAGATGCGGGGTGGTGAGCGGAAGGGATTGAATATTTTATTTCGCTTTTGTCAGGACAGCGCCTTTTTTCTAAGGAAAAATGCTGGATAGTATTATTTTATATCCGGGATGGATATTTGAGTTCTTTGACAGAGTTTTAATCCCTTCGTGTACAGATGATTAAGTTTTTTTAACTGAAAAGTTAAATTTCGTAAATTTTCACTAATAATTAGTTAAACTATTTGTAAGTTTAGATATAAAACTTGTATCGGTAAATTTAAATTCAAAATGTCTTTAACATACCATGATTGTTTAGCAGTTCAGAACATATTATATGTTAAAATCTCTTTCCATCTGACTTCTCTTTAGTCAAATAGATTTATTTTTTTTTGGACATAGGGTGCTATACCGCCAGCGCGATGTGATTTGTGTTTTCATGAAATTTATGGCGTGAGGGTCCTGGTGGGTAGCTTGGACTGTAGTAGTCTGTAGCAGCAGCAGCTAGGCAGCTAGCAAGGCTGGCCACCAGCTCTAGCGCAACGATGCACAACTCGGCGGGACGGCGGATTATTATTATGTTTTTCTCATAAACTCATCTCAATTGTCCACAACAATGCACAATACATATTAGATTTTGAGAAAATGAAGTGACCAAGGACATATCGATGATCATGTTCTAGTGTTGTAAGGCAACTTTTGATAGTATGGCATTAGATATTAAAAAAAGAGATAAAAATAAGTTTCATCTAGATGAAACCCCACAATGTTGTTTTCAAGTCTTAATCTGTCATAAAAATCAAATACAAATAGTGCATATAAAACACAAGAAATAAAACTATGTGGCATACTTGTAGACAAGAAACCGACACATTGAGATTGGTCTAAATGAGTAATTAACCAAAAATACAAGCACCCACGCATCCCTTCAATTCAAGATGATAAGGTCCACCATAAGAAATCTCACCAGCTATAAACATTCAGCTGGCACAATGATTTTTAAATGAACCAACAGTGGGCAAAAAGCCCACTTAAATTTTAATGTATTCATTAAAGGACCAGAATTCATAATACAGAAGAAGCATGACGTCTGCAAATAGGAAGTTGAGGGGAGAAGAAGACGCTACGACTAATTTACGGGAGGAGCATCATGACACCAGTTCCAGAGGGTGCCAGTGTCGAAGCTCTGTAGATCCACAGCTTGATATGGGCTTGGATCATGACGTGTAGACCAGTGAGGTCTACACGTTCATTGTCAAACACGATTATTTAGTTGCAGCTCTTCCAGATGATCTAAAACATGAAGACGACCACTGTGTTCCTTAGGTTAACCTTGTTGCCGAAGGTGCGCAAGCGCTAACCACGTATGCGAGGAGCCAAGGCTGGTGGGGGAGGAGAGGGGTTAGCCACTGCCAACACCCACGACCAGAACCCGATGAAACAAAGGCAGCCAATGAATAGTATTTTTCTCTCACAACAAATCAGCTAACAATACTTTCAGCTATGATTTATCAGCCAAGCGAACAGGGCAATATTTCTTGGTAGGAATCATGCAGAACCAACGGTGTGGTGAGTCGAGGCGGCCATGGAAATTAAGGAAGCTCCTGGTTTCAGTGTTCCCGTATCGGGAGAATCCCGAAGAAGATTTTTCACCTATGTAGAGGCAAAGCCAACCTAGTTGACATCTTTGAACGACGATGTATGGCTAATTTTCTGAATTTATTTTAGGATTTAATAGTGTGCCTGTGGTATTTCGTTAATATGAAAATCTGCTGGCCCTCTTTATAGGGTTAGGATGTGTGTGCATGTCTAACTCAATTCATGCACATCAAGATAAAATGTAGAATCCTTATTTGCCTAAAAAATCGCCACATTTGATAATGCCCGTGTAAACGCAATGCTTGTATGCCTAGTTAAAATGGTCAATTCAGCCTGTATAAATTTCTCACCAATGGTCACTATTTTATAGCTTCCTCGAGTATAAATTTCCAGGTTTGTTCAAACAAATTCCACAGATTGTACATTCCCATAGTCACATTGTCAAATGTACACCTATAAATTTATTAAAAATGGCCAATTGCTCGACAAGATCATGGAGCAATAAGTCAAGTTTACTTTCTCAGATTGTATTATAAAATGTGGAGACCGTAGATCACCAATTAACTTTGGTAATTGCGTAACTCTAAAAGATGCATACTCCTTGGTTACAAGAGTTGCCTAAAGTCAAACATTTTTTAAGTTTAATCCAATTTATAGAAAAGGGCGTCAAAATTTATATACCAAATAAATTAATATCATTAGATACATGATAAACTATATTTTCATAATGTGCTCAATTAGTATTACAAATATCTATATTTTTTCTATAAATTTAGTCAAACATGAAAAAGTCTAAGTTAAGATAACTCTAGGAATTGATTTACCCAGGACGAAGCGTTGGTACATATATGCCCTGTTCACTTGGCTGATAAGCCATGGCTGAAAGTACCGTTGGTTGATTTGTTGTGAAAGAAAAATATTGTTCATTGGCTGAAAAGTACGGCTTATAAGCCAAGCGAACAGGGCGATAATATCTAATGTGATGATCCATATGAGGCCACATGGTGAATGACACAATCAATGTTGTTTCCCAACTCACATGATGTTTAATTTGTATCTACTAACCAACTTGCCCCATCATCTTTAGGTCCACAGCGACATGCCAGCATGCAAGTAGCAAACCCTCACCTAAATGAATAGATCTGCTAATGCACGAGAAACAAAATAAACAATTGTGCAAAGTCCTTAACCTATTGGGACCTACTGTAAAAATTGATTTCAATTATCATTTTCCTTCCTAGCCCATGTAGTCTCCTTCATCATTCAAACAAATGTGGATTGCCGTCTAGAAATTAGGATGGATCTCAAGTGGAGGATATAGAAATATGTCTGGTTATGTAGTTTCTGTTGTGATGATTTCGTGATGAAAATGATGTTTGCCGTGAACCTTGTCAACGCAAAAAGTTGTAGAAAACTTGTTGATCCTAGTTGTCCTAAAATTTCATAATTTTAGGCCAACATGTTTGGGAGTTATTAATTTTGCAAATTCCTTATCAGATTTTACTTGTTTTCTGTGCAGTACTGAAAGGTTGTGCTTTTTGACTTGGTTAACCATTGAATCATCTCGTGGTGACAACAAGAGAGTTGTAGTACTTTTATTAGGCTTTCCAAAACGTTAAAGAACATAACTTTTGGGGGACTAGAACTCTAGATACAAAATTCTAAAGTTCCTATCAGAACTCTGTCCATGTTTATACAGACCGAAACATTTTAATGTTTGACCTTGCTAACCGTTGAATCATTAAGGTGATAATAATAAATAATAGGATGGACTCTTCCCCTTATTTTCTATATTTATCCTTTTCTAAGCTTAAATAAATGACTATAAATTTGTAGTGGGAGTGTAGGAGGGACTCCATGCTTCCAATAACGGTGGGTGGGGCAGGGGCTCGAGCCCCCGTACTATATCTGCTATATCTGCCCTGAGAAATCTATCAACCGTGCAACTTGGCTAGACTGAATAGAAAGAGGTAGCAAATACATTCGGTCTATTCGCTGGTTGGTTTCAAGGCTAATAAGCCCTGGCTGAAACCAACAGGCAAACATGCTGATTAACTCTATATCTCCCAAATTTCAAACCAAGATTTTTTATTTATGGAAACGTTCCTTATAGGCGTTTGTCCAGACGGACGGACCCGTTGCCCCCGCCTGCACCCCCGTCACCCGCGCCATGCTGCGCACGGCGAGCCCGACGTGCTAGGCGCTCGCTAGCTCGCTCCCGGACTCGCGCCTCCCGTCGCGGCCGTACTCCATTCGCCTGCCCTTGCTCCTGCCGAGGTCCGTGCCGCCGCCGAGCTCCACACCAGCTACTTTCTCGCCACTTCGCGACTTCGAGCTCCCAGCCGGCGTCGAGCTCTACGTCGATGAGCCTCCGTTCGTCCAAGCAGCCGCAGATGCTATGCTGAAACGCATGTTGCAATAGTATGTTTCAAGTGTTTTCAGATATTTTTTTAGGTATGTTGCAAGTGTTATATATCGATGTTGCGAAAGTAGATCGGGATGTTGCACATGTTGTAATGGCTATACACATATGTTTCAAGTGTATGTTCCAAATATTTCATCTGTTCTAGACGAATGTTGCAAGTTGTTTGTTTGGATGTTGCAGAAGTAGATCTAGATGTTGCATATACATGCATGTTGCAAGCATATGTTTCAAGTGTTTCATACGTATGTTTGCAAGTGTTTCATCTGAATGTTGCATATGTTTGCAATGGTTTTCAAATGTTTTCAAGCATTTTCGCAAGTGTTTTCAGACACTTGTTTCAAGTGTTTCATCTGTCTTCTTTTGTATATTGCAACGGTTGTATTTGGATGTTTCAAAAGTAGATTGGGTGTTGTACATGGGCGTGGGAAGCGTCTGGGACGGCGTGGGCGACGTGCGGGGTGGCGCGGGACCACTACTGGTGCGCTCCCTCATGAACCCGACGCGCTAGACGATCGTTCGCTCCCTGTGCGGGCAGCGTCCAGACGCTAACACTCGGATGAGACGTCCGGGCGCTACCAAGTCCGTTTTATTTATCTGACCTGAACTCCTTATCTTCCTCCCACCAAGTGAAAGGCGTTGCCTCCGTCACATATTCCAGCCCCACCAGACCACAAATGATGTTGCATTATAGGCTATTTCAAGTAAGATGTGAGTGGAGTAAAACCTATCCGTGACGAATTATGTAACAGATAATATTTTTTAACTGCACCCCTATTTGTACCCGCCCTCGTTGGATATGATACCCGTGGGTACCCACATCAGCGAGTTATATTATAACTAGAACAGATGAGAAACAATATATCCACACATAGACCAATGGGTAGAATCTTATATCCATACTTATACCCACGAGTGAAATTTTGTACCAACACCCACACCCGTGAGTACCCACATCGGCAAGTAGGATTGCCATCCCTAGGCACGACGGATCTTACCTTGAGCTCACTCTCTGATGCTCGACCATCGGATAATGACAATTAAACTCACTACAGCAGCTTCTGAACACATTATTGCAAATAAGCAGATACCTTGCGCCATACTGATATAGCAAGAATCAAGTTCCACTGGGCAGTTTCCAATGTTAGAATTGTGAATAGAAGTGTAAGACACAGTTACAACAGCGAAGACCTAGCTAAAAGAATACAGGGAGACTATTGCAACAATGCCAATTTTCGGGCAAGATGAGAATTTTTTTTACAATGCCTGTCTTCCATTCAAAATTTGTACATGATGACAGACTGCTAATGAACCATGTACAACAGCAATACTACCCAAAACCATTCGATACTTCATTGACAATGGGTAGTATCCTACTGGAGTCAGATCTGTTGCTGAGGATTATAGTCAGTTGATATATAGTTAGCATCACAATTAGTCTAATATACTCCACAGAGGAATCTGGGGTTTCCATGCTGGCATATGCTATACAAGGAAAAACCCGCTACATAGGGAGAATAGATTGCCTTCAATGCTGTGGCAACTGGCAAGTATGCTTGCAGATGAAGTAATGAAAAGCCGCACAGCAAATGAAGAATGAACAAACTAAACTGGATGTCAGAAAGAATAGGGTTAGTCAGGAAATGCAACTACGAGATACTATCTACTGTGTTTGGATTTCGAGTGTTCTGTTCTATTCAAGCGGCACATGCAGTCAGGACATGGAAAGGTATATATAGATTCGTTTGGTCTTTTCATTTCAATCCCCTTGGCATCGCTGTGTGCTCTCATATTAAGCAAGTGCCGCTTCAATGCCTTCCACCTGCACATAAATGAAAATTATGGTTTTAACAAACAAGATGGTCAAGTGCTTAGAACTCAAGATAAACCAAAACAACACTATGGGCAAATAGTGTTATCATACCCTATACGTGGATTATCAAAGAGTACGGCAAGCCTTCTTTTGTCTGGTTTAATTGTTTTTGAATGCCCACCATACAAGTATCTCCTGTGACCCATAAGGAAATGCGGGAAATTTCCACCTTGTGTGGTCACAAAAACTTCACTTTGGGCACAAACACTATAGTCAACAGCAGCCATCCTTGAGGAGAAATTCTGGCAATAATGAGTCGTTTAAGAACAATCAACGTATGGAAGTACAGAACAAAAAAAATGTAGCTAACCCTGCAGTTCCTACCTTGAATGGAGCAAGTTCCTCTTCTGATGCCAGTGTCTCTTTTGTCTGTAGGAGAGGAAACATTTCAAGAAGAGAAGCCATGTTCTTCTCTGCTCTGTAAATCTTTCCAGATGCCAAAAAGATTGCAGTCTTATTGCTGAAACCCATTCCACGAAGCATTAACCCAACCTAAACATCACAAGATAAGTTTCTCAAGACAAATTCTGCCTGATACTAAATGAATTTGTTTTAAACTGAATAAAAGAAAACGAACAAAGCATGGACCAGCAAAATGTGCTTGAGAGCAAATTTCTGAAATGTCAATAACAGCAGTTGTTCTACCTTCTGATATTAGATACTGACATACCTCCAAAGGTGTAAGAGGACATTTTCCATTCATTCTGATTACTCCTGGTCTTATTACTCGTCCTCTCTTAGTAAATTTCCCTCTCCAACCTATTTCTCTGGCTGCATCCATTTCCTTCTTCTCCTCATCACCACCATCATATACACAACATGAGAAGGCAATCATATCCTGCAAGATGACAATTAGCAGATGCCACACTTACTTCAGAACACTGGCAGCATATTACGCACAAGATTCAAATACATAAGGGTGGATCCTTGGTTCCCAAACACATAAGCATTGAATTTCATGAAAGAGATCCAACCTCCTCAAAACGAAGATGCACTGAGATATATTTTCCATCACTTGCAACACTTTTCTCTCTCATTCGAGAAACTAAGGTTTCAGACAAAGACACAATTTGTTTAGAGAATTTTAAGGCTTCAAAGTTTGCCAAGCATCTCAACCGTTGAACAGCAGAAGGTGCATCAAACGAGAGTCGGTTGGCAAAAGGAGAAATCCTGATGAACCTGCACTAAAGAGCATAGCATCAGAAAGAAATGCATTATAATTGAATTGAACACTTCATGATACTTAACAAAATAGAAACTCCTAGCTAAATAGTAGTGCCCTTGTAAACAGGGAAATGATTTGACACCTAATTCCATCATTAAAGGGAGTGTCAACAATTTAGTAATCCTCGAAAGTCAGCTTCCACAAGCAACAGGTCACAGAAACTTTTGATGGCAAAGAATGAAAGAATTGATCGAGTCAGAGGAAATGGTTGCTGCAGATAAGTTTCATGAATAAAAAGGTAGTATCCTTCTAGAATAAATTTAAGAGGATAAAGTTGAAGAGATGCTCCAAACACCACTAATGATTTTTAATATAGGATATCCTACGTTAACATATATCAATATCATAGCAAGTACAATAAAAAGGTTGTAGTGGTTATAAATATATCATATATATGCTTTTACAGATTCCCATGTCAAGTTTAATATCAAATTCACATCCAACATACTAGAAGTGCTCTCTATTCTACAGTAAATGATTGTAATCAGATACAGAGGTTGTGTTACCAATTAATAAAGCTATAACATTTGAATTAGTACTCCAGTTAAATCATATGGAATGTAAGCAACTGATGGCGAAGACCGCCCCCCGCGGTTTTTACTCCGAGAAAGAACGTAAGTCAAACCAACCGATAAAACTACTGAACCCCGGCTTCACCCTACGGGGCTTCATTGTAACCTGGGTCACACCCAAACCCAATGGGCTGCAAACCACTGCAACTACCCAAACCATAGGTGCAACAAGTCCGCACCCTGCCACTATTTTTAGGGTTGCCAGTGAAGGGATTTTTTTTGTGTGCCAAGATAACAGAAGATTCAAGTAGTAACTGAACTGTATTTAAACTCACCTTTCTTCAACTAATTTTGGAAGAACAACATCTTTGTAATATTGAATACGTGCCCAAGCCTTTATCTTGAAATTGAACACATTGCTGAGATTATGACCAAACCGCTCCATTATAAAATCCGGAATTTTGTCGACTACTCGAACATCATTTTGTAGACGTTGTACAAAGTGATCTTTATCATAGATATCACTGAATTTGCTGGATCCAAAATGAAATGTCTGATTTTAATAAAATTTACAAGCAGAAAAGTATAATACTGACAGATGGCGTTTGCATCAGCTAACACGACGCTAAATCTCACAGTGCACAGGAACAATCGATAATATTTACACAACCACCTGAACTGTCAAAGAACCTGAAGAAAGTGAAACAACTTAACAAAAGGCAGAGCCATCCAATCGAACCAAGTGCCAAATGTATACAACACCCAACAATAGATAAAGCAATCCAACCGTTAAAAAAATGTTATTTTCCTCCTAGAACTAATTGATATAACCCTTTTAGAAATTTCTCAGCAATAATAAGAAACCGCAATTCAGTCACTGAAGCGAAGTTTTCCCAACATGACATGCAAATAAGGATAAAAACCAATACCTTTATGGTGTGTTAACTAGTGAAGTCAACAAAACTAGCAACATAGTGCACAACTAACTTCAGATCTACATAATTTTGTCCATTATGCAGTACAACTCCCTCAACCTTACTTGAAATCATACTGTAATACAAAACCATGTTTTAAAAAAAATCTCAAACTATGCAGGAGAGCTGTATGCCATTTCATTAAGAAGAAAAGAGAATAAAACAAGTGAGATAGGCAGAATGCCTTCTCCCCAACCCAGCACACACATGCCTAGCAAAGGATTAGCTAAAGACGCGCCACCAAACACTACAAACGACCACCACCAGCACCTCTGCTATATAAGAGGATTAATTGACCATGGCGAGCGACCTTAGGATCAGCTCCAGGTTTCCTGGAGCGCTAAAGCCCCAGCAGTACACCATAAACTGCTCTCAAGCGCAACAGCCTGCAGAACAGCTTCAATACATGATCTTGCTCCATCAATATTCTATTTTTTTAAACGAACTCCATCAATATTCTAGAGTGATAATGATGCAAACAAGATATAAAGTGTGAATTCAACATTCTAGAGAACTTAAAAACTCAAATGTTAAAACTGCAGGAGTGTTTGCAAGAATGAAAGGCCACATCTTACATTTGCATCAAGCAAGATCACCATGCATACTAGAAGAAAACGACATATTATGGTTTTACATCATGAACTGAGGGGAAATCCATTTAGCTTACAGGGGTTAATGGTATGTTCCAGTACTTAATACAAATTTGAGTTGAGAGGTGGGGAATGCACCTAGGATCCCTCCAAATGCTATGGAAATGGAAATTTGGGATGATAAGAGTAGCATTCAGAAAACCAGCAATGGCGACTGCATTGCAGATCTGAAAAAAAAAAACAGAAAAAAATAAATAAATAGAGGCATGAGTTAGTAACTCAAGATACCACATAGCAGTTAACAAAAATATAAAATATCAGGAGTAATCAGAAACACTGAGGTAAGGCGATTACTGATGTCCTTTGTTGATTTAAACCACCATTTGCCTCAACGTATATGTAGCCATTTGATTCAGGTAAACCTAACAGAATTTATGGAATAAACTATTAGAGAGAGAGAGAGACCAGGGGGAATATGCAAGTTTTCTAAACGGAACTAATTCCAGTCACGAAACAAAAATGATGTTTCCGCCTTCCGAGAGTGATATATTGACACTTTCATTAACCTCTAAATTTTCGTATATTATGAAAAGATTTTTAAAATTGGATACTATTAGGGTAAATTTTCATTTGTCCAAACAAACTAGCCTATAAAATATCTTGCGTCAAAATTAATATGGTTTGAATAATTTTTACACTGTGAGTTTAATAACAGAAGCACTGGAGGTGGTACCGCATCTGACTCTTCCAAATGTAAACTTGGTAAAAAAACAAATCATAGAAGGAAGAGAACTTTTCTTATATCAGGAAGATGATCAGTTAATCATAAACACTTGTCAATCATATGCCGAGAATCATAGCCCCAATATGCGCTGCTGCCTGCTTGTAAGTTGTATGATAAACTCATTATGACATCTCTGAAATTTAGCTTTGTTGTAGTTGTATGATAAACTCATTATGACATCTCTGAAATTTAGCTTTGTTGTAGTAGGGTCTTTGGCTTGTCACCCCTTTACACTTTGTTCAAGCTGGCAACCCCAGCTGTTCTGTAACCAGATATTTTTTCTCGAAAACGCAGGAGAACTGTGCTTTATTATATTTAGAAGAAAAAAAAGGGGGAAGAGACCCCAAATACAACACACACCACACCACCCAAAAATAAAAAATACATACGCGCCTGCAGAAACCAAGATATTGCTTTCTAAAAGCAGAGTTATGCTCTTTTCCAAAAAAAAAAATGATGAACTCATTACAGTGGAGCATAATAAGCAGTAGGCCAGTAGCTTTACTCTTGTTTGCCTGTTTGCAGTTCTATATAACAACGTAACTATGTGCAACAACAGTCCATTTGCTAAAATCAAAACATAAGACCATTTAAATTAACTTCTGTAATGATCAAATACAAGGAAAAAAAGTCTTCCATTCACAAATATGAATGCGTTCAGGGGTTTTACAATCTACATATTAGAAAGGAAACAAAATAACCTGAATTGCATCAAAGACACATTAGAAGTACCCTAAAACAAGACGTTAGAAGGAACAAAAAGAATTAGAAATTACAAGTGCACGAAATCTGCACATCTGATGCACAATATTTAGTCAAGAGCCAAACAAACGGAAGAACGGCAAGAAAGTGGCATACCATCTGTCACATTTTTTATGCAGGGCCGCCATGTGCCACCTTTGTAAGTGTGCCTCCATACAGTTGCTAGCTAGAAAAATATGACAACGTGAGAGGAAGAAGCATACATGCAAAATTAACACAAATAAGAAGCAGAAAATTATAATCATCAAAACATGGAAACAGAAGTACAGGGCTTTTTTCTACCTCATTGCTGGATGCCGTCCAGTTAATATATTCTGTGGGATATTTGTAATGAAAGATGTAAATAGATGCAAATATATACTCACTCAATGTTCTTATTCCACTTGGCATAATAAAAGAAAAGGCCTATCTGCAGATGGATTTGATGTTTTTATCTTTTCATCATTCATGCACTGTATTCCATGCGCATAAACAGGTTTCAGCAGATTGCATATCGAAATTTATTTCTTTGGTCCACTCAACCAGACTTTACTTTGGTTCATTTGGAATTCAGTTTCTTTGTCCATTCACCCATATTTTGCACCGGATAATTTGAAATTGATTTGTTTTGTCTGTCAAACCACGGTTACATTGTTTCATTTGAGGACATAATAAAAGGATGTTATAAGTGATACACGAATAAAAGGCAGTGAAGATGACAGCAAACGAGATGCAGAACACTTAAACACCAGAAATGCAGGCGAGGTTTGCTTGTTGTGGTGCGAGTGCAACTGGAGCTTCTTGATCATGAGTGCAACTGGATTTTTTTTTAATAAATATTCTCCATGACAATAAGGGCAAGCAAAACGAACATCACTTATGAGAGCATGGTGTAATAATGGATAAAGAAACCACACTTTTTGTATTTATTAAGAGCAAAGGGCAGGATAGCACATACTAATTTGGATGAGACAATTTGACTAAACCAACCAGTGATCTTGCAATGTAACAAGGACCAATAACATTCTAACATGACTGCCAACCTGAACCAAGTTTCAGAAGATGTGACAAAATGGTCGTTCATATCATCCCATGACACAAAGCAATCACATGAACAAGTAAATAACAATATAAAACCCACGGTTCAAGCACATGTCCATTGTCACCCATTTCCTCACTATTAGAAGACGACCAGGTGCCAGTTCGGATTGATCAACACCACTTAAAATAATCTAAAGAGCATGTTACACCATCTCAGCTCGACCACAATATGCAAAAGCATTACGCTGCTTATTATGCATAAGCTCGATCATGCTTCAACCATTCTGTGATCAATAGGGCCAAACATTTGCGCCACATTGCAAGCCCCGCAAACAAAATTAAAATGCTGAAACAAACGTGCAAGGAGGAGGGAGACACACACTAACCGCGCCGGTGGAGTTATCGGCGTCCATGTCGGCGCGGAGCCGCGCGTACAGTTGCGGGCTGCGGTACACCGACCCGGGCGGCTGGCGCGCGATTATCCGCGGCACGGCGTCGAGCGGGAGGGAGCCCATGTACAGCAGCATCGCGGCGACGTACAGCAGCGGCGCGAAGAGGAACACCGCCTGCCTCCGCAGCAGCGTCGCGAGCACCGCCCTGGCCAGCCTCCGCGCCGCGCCGCCGCCACGGTGGGCGACCCCCGCCCGCGCCGCCGCCGTTGCCGAGGCCGCGGCCCCCGGGATGCCCCTCGCCGAACCCGCCTTCGCGGACGTCCGGCTGCCCCCGCCAGCGCCGGCCCCAGCCGGCACCGGGGACGACGGCGACGGTGGCGGCGGCGGGGACGGCGCGCTCGCCGCGGAGCCGAAGCTGCCCAGGCGGCTGTACGCATGCCCCTGCATTGGGTCGGTGCCGCCCCTCCGAAGCTAGGTCTAGGCCTCCCCCGCACGAGATCGCTGCCGCCCGCGCCGCGCAATGGGGGCGAGACGAGAGGGGGGCGGGGCGGGGCGAGGAGGACGAGGTGGCGCGTGTGCAGGCGAACCAGCGGGGCGAGTGCGCGGCGCGTGACCGACCGAGCGCGGCGTGGCGAGGTGGCGTCGACTCGGTTTTTTTTTTTAATTTTAACGCTCTTTGAAAACTTATTTTAAATGGTCGTTTTTTTAACTAATACTTTTGGCTGCGTCTATTGTTCAGGCGCGGCCAAATGCCTATACCGCGTCATGCATGGTGGCGGGTAGAGGGCTGATGTGGCGACGACCGGAATCGCTGACCGCTGACGGGGCAGGGCCTGCCGTGTCACCGATCTTGACGCGGCACTATCGCGCCCTGATCCGTGGCGTAGCAGAGCCGAATAAAACTCCCGCCACCAGTCCCGCTGCCCGAGCAGCAAGGCCGCCTGGCTGCCGCGCCTGCGTCTGCCCGCGCCAACCCGCCGCCGAGCACGCCGATCGCCACGCCACGAACGCCGGCAGCCCGGCCCCCACCCGGCCCTCCGTTGTCGTCTCTCTCCCTTCCCTTCCATTCCCCGGCCGCCTCTCTCCCTCCTCGTCCTCGTGCAAGGTAATGACGCATATTTTATTTTCGTTTAAATGGTGGATAGTATATTATGAATGAGAGCTAAGTTTAGGAGAAAAATTATGTTTGGGAACTATGATCTACGGTTTGAAGAAAGATATTAGTTTGATTTTGTCAATGTTAAGGTTAATTATTTAGTTAGAAGTATGTTTATCATGTATATTTTTATTGCTATAATTGTCGGTTATATTATTTTAGTTGCATTGCAAATGATTATATTTTACATTAATTTACAGTGTGTTTGATTGATGTTTAATTTGAACCGTTTTATTATATGGAAGACATATTTCGGAAGCAGTTATGGCGAAAACGGGGTCGTACTAGAGAATTATACCCTGACAAGTCTAGCAAAGATGCCCTCGTCCCACCTGAACTCCCTGTCCCTAACTGTGATCGTCCGGCCGACGTGTTTCAATCGAGACATCCGGACACAGCGGCTCGTTGCTTCTACGCGTGTAGTCGTTTTAATGTAAGTAATTGTTTCCGTATATTTTTCTTCTTCATTTGTATTACTAGGTTACTAATATTTTATTGATTTTTTGTTGTGTAGAACCATGAGAGGTGCTTTTTCTTTCAGTGGATCAACGATGCAGACAAGTTTGACCTCAGGTATCTCCTTTTCGACGATTGGTGGAGAGGACGACATTCACAAAAGCACTTCGAGCGGTGGGTTCCACCTCTCCCTAACCCCTTCCAATGATGGCTAAGGAGAAGCACTTAGCCGCAGTTAGACGACTCGAGAAACCTCCTCTGTGTCATTACGGAGACCGAGCCATGATAAACCCTGACAATACGTTAAAGTTTATGTGTCCAAACAAATATGAAGTAAGTACAAAGTGTATATGTTAAAATGTTGAGCTATATGTGTCATATACTAATGTCACGTTATTTAGATGTATTCAATGGTGAAATGTCGTTTTAGGGAGTGATTGTATGGTCTTAAGAACAAATGACCCGAAGAACCTCCAAAAGCAAAGCAAAAGAAGAAAGAAAGGTTAATTTATAAAGCACCGTCAGTCAAGTGCGAATGTGGTGTTAAATTCAACTACGATCTAGTTTCTTTGAAGCTTGGAATAGGCCATTATTGTGGCCATATGATTGACTATAATGAGGTTGGTTATTTTTATGGTAAACATAAAATCGTATTTTGTTTCTTTTGCTAAGACATGTATGATATAATTTATCGTTTGAACATAGCACTAGGAAATACAGGTGAAAATATTATAATGGTCAAGCTAAGTTCTTGGATGAACTGAAGGGGAAGCAAGTAACTGCACAAAAGAGGGGATATATACTTGACTACGTCAACCTTTTCGTTAAATATTACAAAGATAAGATGCGTGAGTTTGCTAAACAGCGTGGTATTTGTAACCCGATTAACGTTGGGCTTATCAAATGGAGATTAGAGAGACGGATGATATTAGAGGAGGAGAGGGCAAGGAAGAAGACAAGGGAGGAGACAAGAGTACAGATGCAGGTCTTGAACGAGCATGTTGTTTCATTATGTGCCAGTGAGTACTTTAAAGCCTTTTTTCGTTGCCTGATTTTAAATGTAATATAGTCGTGTTGCTAACTTATTGCATTTTATATATGAAGAGATTGGATGCAGCGAGGACCATGTTGTAGAGATGGCTTGTGCAAGGTATGAGGAAAAGAAGTTAGATGAGCACAGAAAGCGAGCTCATCGCACCGTTGAATCACCGATTATATTGTCTGATGAGGGGGACAAGGATAAGGACGACACTGTCAGACTCAGCGAGCTCATCGCTCTAACAGAGGTGGGCTTGCAGGCGGAGGAGGCTGAAGACGACACTGGTAGACTGAGCGAGCTCATCGCTATAGCAAAGGCAGGCTTGCAGGCGGAGGAGGTTGAGGACGACACTGACAGACTGAGCGAGCTCATCGCTCTAGCAGAGGCGGGCTTGCAGACGGAGAAGGATGACGACGCGTTCTTCACTCAGGTCGTAGAGGCCGCAGATAAAGCGGATGCCGCTTACTATAGGCGAAAGGCAGATCAGGGCAATGCAGGTGAGCCTAGCCACAACAACAGGGTTGTGGTTGAGGATTGGTACTCGGACGACGAGTTGCTTACTCAATATGTTTCTGACTGAGGGTTTTTAATTGCGCCGACTATTAGTTCTATGCTTTATTAATGATCAATGTAGCTATGTAGTAGAAATTTCATTGTGTTGTCTTATATTCTATTTGAACTACTGATGTATTGTATCCATGTTTCATGTACTCAAATTACCCATGATCGATCTTAAGTGATCACATCTGTTTGTATCACGCGTTCAAAATTTCTAAAATAAATGTAATCGGGTGAAATTATCTCGAATACAGCGCCGTAGCCCACTGGTTCGACCACGCCATAGCTCAGGTTCTGCCGCGCCAGAGTCCACGGTACGTTAGTGCCACGCGCATGCTACATGGCGTGTCAGTGTCGCGTCATAGACGACGACGCGACAGTGACGTGGACAGACAACATCTAGCTTCAATTAAGTTGTTGTCGGTGCTATACAAAACTATAAGTGATGCCGCGATCGTGCGCAAGTTGAAATGAACATGAAGCAAATAAATGAACGATAAGTTGCCACATAACATTTTCATTGATTTATGAGTCTGCAAGTTTTCAACGACAATATTTGTTCGACATAAGTTCGATGTAATGAACTAAGTCTCAGGAATGTAAGGATCCCTCGAACGCCTCTTGAAAACCTCGTCATCTGGTGGAAAAAGGGGGTCGTCGTACTCCACCTCAAGAAGGGGTACAACTGGTGCGACGTGGGAGGGGTCATCCTGTCACAAATTGATAAAAAAGGATTAGAGTATTCAAATTAATAATATTCAGATTAACATTATGTAGCATTGTAAAATTTAAAATACTTGTTATGTAGTACGAACACAATATAAAATTATCTGTTGCCCTCGTCTTCTATGCCGGCTAGTCTTGTGACCATATTATTTGCAAACGAAGCAAAGATTTTTGTCACGGGTCTCGTTGAAGTCTCTCCACCGTACATGTCTTCGCCGTACCATCTCATAGCGTCCATGTCCCCCTTGAGTCACTTCTTCTTTCTTCTACCCTTTCCTACCTTCATTAGATCCGGATGCGACACGTAGTCATAACCATTGTAAGGTGGCCACTGTGTTGGAGTAAGGTATGGCTCGAAGCTCATCTCCCAAATACTAACGGTGTCAAATGGAGATACAAAGGTGACATATATGGTAGATCCTCATAGTTGTACCCACGAACCCTATAGGCCATGATCATACGAGAGCAAGGGGCATGTATGATCTGAGGGACGTTGCAACTGCACTTTACCTTTTCAAGATCAACTCGATAGTTTCGTCCACCATAACGTTCGCCACCTAAGCTTGTGCCACCCTTGCTCCGTACACTAAAGATATGGCGGTATGGTCCATACGGCTCAGCGGTGTGCTGCTTGGCCAATTCCTTGGCCTCCTTCAAATGTTCAGCTCCAACATTTCCAAAACGTCCCTGCTTAACTATATTCCTCTGCGCAAGTTCCCACCTCTTTAGAAAATATTCGTTGCACTTATGAAACGAGAACTCAACAATTTCAGACACAGGTAACGTGGAGTGAGCTGTTGCTGATTTTCCTTCCCCTATTGTCTAGGCAAGTGTGGGGTTCGACAACTTTAGTTATCTTTTACTTGCCATCACTCTGTCTCTTTCGTGCATTTAACCTCCACATACAACTATTTTTGCATATCACGTGGTACCTCAACTCCTGATCCGAATGAGTGACGTTGTATTGCCTATAGTGGTACACAACATAGTCCTGAAGGAAGAGTTTCATCTTTGATATTGTGTTGAATATCATTCCCTTCCTAAGGGCTTCTTTCTCATGGTTATACAATGAATTCCTACATATCTGGAGACCGGTGTCATAAACTTCCATATTCATCATGCTGACATCCCTATAGTTCGGAACGCCCATAAAAGATACGTTCTTGGACCTTAGTTGCTCAAGCTCAGTCGCTGTGTAAGATGGTGGTGGAACATACTGCTACGCTTCACTAATTCTGATCCATGAATCATAGGAGGTATCATCTATAGCTAAATCTGTGACTAGTCTACTCTGAGCCTAGACACCATGCAAGACCTCAGTTGGTACTGGTAATGGCATAGTATGAATCGGTACTAGCATGACATCAGCCAGTGTTGGTATAGTATCTGTACCTCCTTAGTTATCATCAGAATCGTCTGAATCACTGCTAACTACATCACCGATTCTATCCTCCTGCTCCTGCTCCTCCTCTTCCCGTTCGAAATCATTCACATCGAAGTCATTGCTTATACAACCTACTGCAGTTGAATGAAACCGCTCCTGCGTCAACTGACCATCCAAATCCATATTACCCTGAGTTGTTTTCCCTTCGACCCTCAATTCTTGCTCATTGTCTCCAACACCGTCAATGGATGGGCCGTCCTGAACACCTTGCATCCTGTACCTATTCTCCACCACCACCTCAGCCATGGGCACATTGGAACATTGGAGAACCCTAGTGTAGCGGAACCAGTGAGCAGAGTCGCACAAGGACATGAGAACATAGCGTGCCCTAGTCTTCTCAGTATCAAACCTCCCCTTCAGTGTGAAATCACTGCTAAACTTTGTATTCAAATGAACACAAAGAGCGTTGAAGCTAGGAGGTTCATCAAACCATTTCAAATCTTCTTTCATATCCTCAAACATACCATCTTCTCTCCTAACATTTTCTTCATACAAAACTCTAACACAACAATCCATCTGTAAAAACATTTCAAGAAACTTCATCAAGTCGTCAAAATCGTCGTACGTAATGTCTATAGTAACATTAATACATATTCTAACTATAACTATACTAACTAATTTAATATTAACATTTATACAAGGCTAACTACAATAACTAATTAAACTAAATACAATGTATAACTAGACTCAATAACTGTACTAACTAAACTACCTAACTTTGCTACATATACTAACTTACTATATTACCTATGCTAACTAAACTAATTAACTTTACTAACTATACTTTAATAATTTTACTAACTTTATTAGGGGAGTACCTCACTGCAGCGCGCTAGACCGGACCGGGAGGCGCAGGCGCAGTCCTCAGCGGGCAGCCGCCGTGCGTGGCCGGAGGGGGTGGCGCGTCGGCGTGCAGGCTCGGTGGCGGGCTGGCTGGGCGGGCGGATGCGACCGCGGCGGCCGTCGTGCTCGGCGGCGGGCGGGCGCGGCGGCCAGGCGGCCTTGCTGCGCTGCTCGAACAACGGTGGCTGCTCGGCCACTGGCGGCCGCGGGCCGCGGCGGGGGTTTTATTCGGCTCTGCCGCGCCAAGATCGGTGACGCGGCAGGCCTTGCCCCGTCAGCGGTCAGCGATTCCGGTCGCTGCCACGTCAACCTTCTGCCGCGCCACCATGCATGACGCTCTACAGGCACTTGAGCGCGCCAGGACAATAGACGCGGTCAAAAATGTTAGTTTAGAAAAACCGACAGTGAGTGTTAAAATTAAAACAAATTCTCGACTAGCGGTCGCGGTCGCGGTCGCAGTTGCGCCCGGGCACCGGTACGATAGTTCGAGTCGAGTCGGGATCGTCCGGTTTTTTCGGGCTTTCGAAAAGCGCTTGGGTTTCTACCGTTTCGACGCGGACGATGACCAAGACATTGATCTTGACGGAGATACAACGATCGTTGGCCACTGGAGTCAAACGGAAGTAGCAGGAGTACGTGAATTACGGCGTGCTATGCGCCGACGCCTCTTTTGTACTCTTCGTCAGACCGCAGTAGCAAGCTAGTGAAAATAACAAAGGCATGTCAACATCATCATGGGGCACATTGCACATTGGTTTAATGGAATTTTTGCGCTTCAAGAAAATAAAGAAGGTTCAAATGAACTTCAAGTGGTCTGTGTTTTAGTATATACTCCATGTGCCTTGGCTACTTTAGAAGTTTAGCATCTAGATCTATGGATGATAGTCTATGCTTAAATGGCGTCACATCCAGGGGACTATTGGCCCTTGGCAGTAGGCCGAAGAAAAGGATTGATGTTTTCTCCATGCCTCAAGCTGTCTCCCTGCATAAACGGCAAAGTTTCATCGCTGGTTCGTGTGCATAAACGGCAAAGTTTCATCGCTGGTACTACAATGCAACATGTCTGCCCTTTTCTACGTTGCTTTTGATAGTGGAACCGTTCGGTGCAGGGAAACAAAGTCAAAGAGCATGAAACTTAAAACACATGTCGAGCCCGTCTAGCTCAGTCGGTAGAGCGCAAGGCTCTTAACCTTGTGGTCGTGGGTTCGAGCCCCACGGTGGGCGAATGTTTTCCATTTTTGTTCTTATTATTATATTATAAATATGGATACGGACTTTCAATTGTCAGTTGGGTGCCTGCAAAACATGTAATTATTATCAAATGAGCAACAGTGATGCTCTACTTCATCATATAAAATCCTCTAAAAAAATACTTCTATCATATAAAATGCTCGAATAGCTCGTTCATAAAAGAAACTCTGCCTGCAGAACATGTTATCATTATCAAATGATAAAAACTCAGCCTGCGAAACATGTTATCATTATCAAATGAGCAAAAGACTGTACTTCATCATATAAAATGTTCGAATAGCTCGTCTCATAAAAACTCTGCTGGACGTAAAAGTAGCAGCAGAACTCCGACAGTTTAGTTGTTCAACACTTCAACTGCAATTCTACACACACGCTTAAAGGAAATCTAGTTGAAAGCAGCAGCAGGACACTGCCTGAAGTCACCAACAGAAAGATTGAACTAACTTCTCCATCCACATACAGCATCCATTTAGGTCATCATTTGAAGATCCCAGTGGCCGCCATCTTCTTTTGGATGTCTTGGATCTACAAGCAAAACGAACAAGAAAGCCAAAGGAATTACAAGCGGTATATAACTTTCGCCAGAGATGCATGCCTTTTGCCTTAACAGATGACACAAAAATTACCTGCTTTGACGAGAGGCCGATGTGTTCCAAATCTGCAAGCTGGGCAAGCAAATTGTATTAGAAGGCCATTTCAGACGTTTGGATTCATTTTCCTTTTTTTCTTTTGGAAAAAAGATCTGGATCATTTCACATTCTACAAAAATCTTACAGTTTTGAACGGTCTTGGTGAGTCCTCCCGTAATTCCAGAATATATTCTGCTCTCTTCAGGCCAATTCCCTAGCAAACAAGAGGGGAAGTTACTCAGAAGAAAAGGCTGGAACAACAGTGATCGAAATGCTATTAAGATGAAAGGATCATACTTTCAGCTGCTGTAGCTCCTCCCTGCAGTCATAGGTAAGGGAGAGAAACATTAGAAAGAAAGACTGCAAAAAACTGGATATTTTTTGTGACATAAGGTCAACCTAAGAACAAAAAGTTCATGCATTCTGCTATACTGACAAGCCAATAGTCAGAGTTTTACAGACTATAACATAATAACAATGAAGAATGGCAGGATTCCTGCTGAACTTTCATAATGTGAAGAAATGTAGCTTGTCCTCTCATTTGAACTGACACCTAGGGAGCAAATTACTTGAACTAAAAACTACGAAACTGCATTCGCACCCCCACCCAAAATGTCAGTTCATGTTTGTAAATGATCCTTAGGCCTTATTTGGATACTCATGTATCCATCTCAAACCATGTGTGTTGAAGTGGGTTGGTGTGGAATTTTATGGAATTTAGTTTAAATTCCACACCAAACCACTCCAACAACACATGGATTGAGATGGATACATGGGTATCCAAACAAGCTCTTAGTTAATTTGTGATGTTCACAAACCATAACTGACATGTCCATGTTTTTTGTCACGGTGAAGCTACACCGTAGGCATACAAGATACTAGAGAAGAAAGATTAGCCTAAAAGTTAAGAGTGATCAAAGTGCCTTTTTTAGATCCGTTTATGCAATTTAGATCCATTGCATTTTTGCTTCCCATGTGCTATTTTAGCCACTTTTCAGCAAATACGTACAGCATCAGCCATTTTACGCATCAATCAAATAAAGCTAAGTTCAATAAAAATCTGGAACTGGGGTGCCAACAAAAAAGGTTGTAGAATTTGGACTTACTTGTCTGCAACATTTAAAACTTCAAGGTACTGCTGAACAAGAGCTTCCTAAAAAGTCATAATGTCAATTGATGAATCTTAAAGTAGCAAATATCTTGTCTATAGAATGAGAAGGGGAACCGTACAAACCTTTAAGTTAGACTGTAGCGCATTAAGTCTCTCTAGTGGGGTTGCACCAGGAGTCTCCTTGACTATGTTATGTGTTTCTATTGGAGTTTGGGGCTCCAATAAAATGGGGCAATTGCCATTATCAGATATTTGCTGCTTCACAGGCACCATGTTTGAAGAAATTGGAGAAAGAGCTTTCCTGAGAGAAGCTTCATGTTTTTCATGGCATTGAGTAACTGAAGGAAGCACCACTGCATAAGACTTTAGACATCAGATTCACACGTGGAAACACAGGTAAAAAATCTCGAGGCCTTTAGACATCAGATTCACACATGAAAGCACAGGTAAAAAATCTCAGAGGTTGTTCTGAGTAAATTCAACTAACTTTTCAGATTTTGTAACCACTATTTCACACAGATATAATACTCCTGAAGTTTTCTAAAGTACCTTTCTTTGGTGTATTTACTTCTGTCTGCCTTTGCTCTTGTGGTATATTTTCAGTGGGAACATGGACTTTTGGATCAAAAAGCATCCTGTGCAGGAGAAGACAAAGAAATAAGAACTATGTATGGTTCCATGTAATATATAAAGAGGAAATGATAAAAAATACTAACTTGTTGAGTTTACCACCATCCTGATCCATTGCCTTAGCTCTACAAGAAATTCTGGAAGATGTTGGTTGCTTCATATGGCTCATAGACAATGGAGTCTTGCTGGCAACTGGGGAGAGAAGACCATCCATTCTTTGGATGCTCTTTGTTTTCCCCTTTGACTCCAACCATGCTCGTAATTTGGCTTCCATGTCAACCTTGACCTTGGGAGTTTCTTGCTTGCTTGAACTGGTGAAAGTCTCAGTATGGCATGGACGAGCAGCCAGACTTACTGTCTTGGCTGACTCCTGGTATTCTGCAGGATTCTGAAACAACAAAAAACAATTAGCCAAGTTCTACGTTATGAGACATCCATAAGAAAAAAGATTGAGAAAAGTCACCAGGCAAGCTATCATCACAGCACGGCTACTGCCTCCTAGAGAATCTTGAAGTATGCGGGTCAGTTTACTCTCTCTGTAGGGAATTCGGTGCTCATTCTTGTTTAGAGCTGAAAATACATTGGACAATGTAAACAATGAAAGGTTGATCTTGGAGCTTTCTTGAAGGTGGATGCCCTCATTCAAAGTCCTCTTGTTGTCTTCGCTACCTATAAACAACAATCAAGCACAACATGAGTTTAAGTACAGGGATACAGCTTAAGCATGTGTGCCTCAATCCAGACTTCCAAAGAGATGTACCAGCCAAATCAATGAGGTTAAGTTTCCCTTTGACAACATCAGTGCTGACCCTAAGTGAGAGCACAGCGTGGCTCCGACTGGAAACATCATTCAGTCCAGTGTGGGCGACATTTCTCCTTTGCACGCCTATGGAATAGAGCTCCTCGAATTCCTCCATGGATCTCACAGGGACCTTCAAACATCAAAGGGCAACAGTAAGCAACCGATTGAATTCCAACAAACACATTCAGTAATCACCAAGCAGCATCACATTACCCAGCTCAAGCCCTTCAGCTGCATGTTACCATCTTTGTCATCCAAGGCCATGATTTCTTTTGCTTTAGGCTCCAGCAGGTCATAGCACCGTTCCAAGTACACCTCATAGTACGACATCTCAACAGAGCACCATGTGCCAGTGCAGTTTGCTAGGATTGTTGAAGCAGCCAAGGGGATTAGCCCCGGAAAATCCTCCGTGCCCTGTTCAGCAGCCACTCAGATAGGTTTCAGTGAAATATTGTTTTGCCAAAAGTGGCATTTAGTCAAACACATTGCAGTGATGATAATAGTGGGCACCTGCATTGTGTAGGTCTTGCCGCTGCCGGTTGCCCCATAGGCAAAGACCGTCGCGTTGATCCCCTCGAAGATGCCTGGGATCACTGCGCGAACCTCCTGGTCAAATATCTGGCTCACGCTGTCCTCTTGACCGAAGAACGAATCCACTTTATACAGTTCACTCCGACTGCATAAATGGACCAGTACACCAAAGCAAATAAGGAAACGCAATCAAACATGGGAGAATGAAAGCAAATGAGATTGCGTGCTGAGACTGTTCTTTTGATCCCAAAACCAAGGGGATTGGAGGGGATTAAATCCCCTACAAGTCAGCGCCCCCCCCCCCCGCCGCCCCCCCCACCTCCCCCCCCCCCCCCCCCCCCCCCCCCCCCCCCCCCCCCCCCCCCCCCAATTCCTTTGGTTTTGGGATCAAACGAACAAATTAGCTAGGAGTATAAATTTTCCATGCAAGCACTTCACCAATTCCTGGAAGGTTAAATGGAGGTACCAATCGTGATGATCCGCAATTAGCGCAGGAACAAGTCCGAGGGCTCCAGATCGTACGCTGAGGAGGCGTTTAGGCGTACCTGGTGTGCTGGTCCTTGAGCTGGACGGTGACCTCACCGCCGGGGTGGTAGTCGAGGAGGGAGACGCAGGGTGCTGTCGCCGAGGCGGCCTCCGACGGGAGGAACGGGCGCACGCGCAGCACGACGCGCACCGGCAGCGAAGAGCGCGCGGAGGAACGGGCGGGTGTGGAGGTGCCCGCCATCGGAGCGAGGATCACGCGGTCAGCGCCGGCCGCCGGGGGAGAGGGGCGGAGCAAGAGGGTTCGGATTCTGGGCTTGGTAGTGGCAACAAGACGAGGAGTGGCCGAGCGGGGGCGTGCCGCTTGGGGCGGATCCAGATGGTACCGTTGGGGCGGAGGAGGAGGTTCGAATTTTGAACACGGCAAGCGGTCAGGTGGTGTGAGGTGGATTCTGTGAGGAAGTTCGAATTTTGAACACGGCAGGGCAGCCACGTCGGATTCTGCCGCCGTTCGTAGAGCACGGTACTACTCACAGTCCTGATTTTTTTTCAACAACGCTAGCGCCTTATGTATAAATCAGGAGCCTTTTCCCTGGGTGCTACTATGAAAAATGCTCTATTTCTATGTGTTACTAAAAAGTTCACACATACTTTGGTGTCATGACGCTAAACTTTTTTGTTCAACACGCCATTCCGTCTCCATTTTATTTGGTTTTGACCGTTTGGCAGCTCTTACATGTGGGACCGGGCAGAAAAAATATCCATGTTGTCCTTTCAGTCACGGACATATGTGGAGGCTGTGTTGACCGATATTGATCGGCATCTCCCTCAGTCTCTCATTCTCTCTTCTCGCTTGACTCCCTCAGTTTCCTAACCCTAGCGGCGGAGAAACCCTAGCGATGGCGGAGGCTGTAGCGGCGGCTAGGAGAGAAGACGACGAATCACCTGTGCTTGTGGCGACGCATGGGGTAGTGGAGCGTGGATTCGACCGTGGATCCAGAGGATAGGCGTGGCAAGGCGGGGAACAAGGGCGTGGGCGAGCGAACGGATTGGATTCCGGACGAGTGAGTTCACTGCTTCCCCCTAGTTTCGTGGTGCCCCGTGTTTGTAGTGTTGATTGGTATTTAGTGCCCTGCGTTTGTGCCCCGTGTTTATAGTGTTGATTGCGTGCTTCTTGTTCATCTGTAGGATGGACACAGAAAGTAGCTACAACTTAGAAATTTGGATTGTTGCTCCCAATTCTTGTGCGTGGTGTTTTCGTTGAACAAAGTCGTGGATGCTGACCGCACTAACTTCACAGACCTAGTTGCTGAAGTTGTAGACAAGTATCCTCATAACTACGCTGATATAGTGAGATTGTTTTATTTCTGTATAGATAGTAAAGTGAACATCCAAGTCTGCATTGACCAAGATTTGGTTGAAATGTTTGCAAAACATAAGGCTTTCAAATGCTACTTATTGACTGTTGCATATCATAGCCTAAGTAGTGAGCCCCCTGTGATTCCTGATTGGGATTTTGGTAGCAATGTGAACTCTGTTGAACTCCCATTCACCCCTTCAATTGCTTGTCCAAGCTTAGCAGAACCAAGCCATGCCACACACACTCAATCCGTTGAACCTAAATACCTGGCTAACCCAAATCCAATGAATAAGCATGTGGGTGTTGATGAGGAAGGGTTGTATACCCCCCACCTCCTCCCAATCCTCAGAGCCAAGGTGGGAATAAAGAATGGGAATGTGAGAGTTCTGGTGCTGATGAATCCTCTAAGACAGACTCTTATGATGAATCCTCTAATAATGAAGTAGAAGACATAGATGATATGGTTAAAGATAGGGAGCCTGAACATATGCCTGATGTTGATTATGACAAGGACCCTCCTATGTCAGTAGGAACCGTGTATTCAGACATAGATGCTTTTAAGATTGCTTTAGCTACTCATGCTGTTAAACATGAGTTCAACTATGACATTAAGAAGAGTGATACAGGGAGGTATAGGGTGAACTGCTCACAGCAGAGTGAGAGCTGTAGGTGGAGTCTTCATGCCTCAACTCTAAGGGATGGGCACACTATTAAGGTAATGTGTTAGTACATTGTTTTCATTGACTGCTCCCTATTTTTCTTGCATTGTGTGGCTTGTAATAAGTGCATTACTTAACTGTTTTGCAGGTGAAAAGGAACCCCTACCCTCATAAGTGTCAGAGCAATAGGAGGCAAGGAATCTGTGTAGGGGTAACACAGTTCTGGGTGTACAGTCAGGTGATTGATTGGCTGAAGGAAGATGAAACTCTAGGTGCAACAGAACTGCAAAAGAGATTGAAGGATGCACACAAAATTGTGGTGCCCTACAAGAGAGTGTATAAAGGTAAAAATCTTGCCATAGATAAGATTTATGGGCCTTGGGGCAAAAGTTTTGATAACATGTATAGGCTTAAGGCTCAGTTAGAAGAATCAAGTCCTAGATCATTTCTTGTCATTGATAATCACACCATCAATAATAAGATCAGGTTCAATAGGTTATTCTTTGCACTGAAACCATGTGTTGATGGATTTCTTAAAGGCTATAGACCATATCTTGCAGTTGATAGCATATTTTTAATAGAAAGGTTTAGGGGACTATTGTGCATTGCTTGTGCAGTAGATGGGTACAACCGGATATATCCAGTAGCTGTTGGTGTAATTGACTCAGAAACCAATGAGAATTAGGTGTGGTTCATGAAGAGGTTGAAGAAAGCAATAGGCACCCTAGAGGCCTTGACATTATGCATAGATTATGGCTAGGCAGTCATGAATGGGGTTAGTGAAGTTTTTTCAAATGCTGAACATAGAGAGTGTATGTATCACTTAGTATAGAATTTCAAAAGGAGGTATAGTGGGAAGGTATTTGATGGTCACTTGTGGGCTTCTTCATATTCATGGAGCCCTTACATGTTTGAGAAGCACTATCAAGCAATGGCTGTAGCCAAACATGAGGCAATGAAGTATCTGCAAGAAACTCACAAGAAACTTTAGACCAGGAGCCAGTATAGGACATTGTCAAAGGTTGATTATGTGACTAATAATTTGGCTGAGTCATTTAATAATGGATCAAGCCTAAGAAGGTAAAGCACCTAGATGACTTGTTGGACACTATAAGACAGAAGATTTTGATCAAATGGAACCATAGGAAGAAGGTAGCCAATAAGTTAGAAGGAAAGATTCTGCCTCACATCCTACAGAAGCTAAGGGAAGACAATTACAACCTGGACATTGAAGTGATCACAGCCTCCCCTGATGGTAAGGTAGAACTGTGTGCTAAGGGAGGTAGTGGCTTCAAGTTTGTGGTTAGCCTACTTGACAGAACCTATTCTTATATGGTTTGGCAGGGGTTAGGAATCCCATGCAAGCATGCAAATAGCCTATATTACTTTAATTCCTAGTGAAAAACTAGAAGACCATGTGAATGACTACTTCTCTGTCAACAAATTCAGAGCTGCATATGCGGGTTCTATCTCTTGTATTCCTGACAAAAGCATGTGGCCCAAAGCTGCTCATGGCTTTTTCATGCACCCTCCCTATCTTAGCTCCACAGGAGGTAGAAGAAAAGAATAGGATGAAATCATCACTTGAAAGAGGCAGTAGCAAGAAGAGGGCAAAGAAACATGAGTGCCCCACCTGCCATGAGTTAGGGCATCACTAGTACACTTGCAAGAATGGGAATCCAGAAGATATAGTTGTAATTGAGGCTAAAAGGTAAACTATGTAACTAAATTACTTTGCAGATACATGTACAGCTTCAATAACTTAGTTAACCAATGTAACTTTTCTTATGCAGGGGTCTTCCAAAGAAAAGGCTGAAAAAAGCAGCAAGCTATAACACAGAGACTAGCATTGTGATTGCTACTCCATCCTAGATGGTGTTCCCACACAATGAGGCAGTCTTCTTCTTCTTCTTCTTCTTCTGGTGCCAAGAAGAGCAAGGGGGCAGCTACCACTACTACTTTATGCTCAGGTCCAAACAGTGTGTCTAACAGGTATGTTTACCAACTCTTCAATTGATCACAACACTTCTATTATGACTGCTAATGCTAAAGCACACTCTACCTTTTTGCCATAAGGTCTAGAATTGGTTCCAATGATCTAGTTTCAATCCAAACTGTGCACCTAACCCCTTTCTATGAAGACTCCATTACAATAGAGATAGAGCCACTAGAGACTGTGCTACCCCAAGCTTCACCAAGGAGGAAGATAGGGATCAAGAAGAAGCTTACACCAAAGGAGCTCTAAGTTGCAGCAGCCAGCCCATCTAGCCCTGCTTCAAATACTAGAAGCAAGAAGCTCCAACTATAGTGAAAGGTGCTTGCTCAATGTTCTTTTGGTGATGTGGTTCTGGAAAAACACCTGCTATGTGATGGCACGACTGTTCTTTTGCTCTATGATGAATGTTCTATAATGGCATGATAGTACTTAGCTGTAGATGAAAACCAATAACTTAGCTACTATGTGATGAATGTTGGTGACATGTTGGTGCCATGAAACCTTTTGAAAGGATCAAGATGCCCAAGAGGGGCTGAATTAGGCTAATTTTAAATTTTTGCAATAATTAAGCCCTACACTTAGCCCATTTCACCCCTTGTGTCTAGAATATGTTTCTATTATTTTTCCGCACAAAAGTTTTGCACCCTAGGTTCCAATCCTACTCTAGCATGACAATTCTAGGAATGTAAAGACATAAAATGAATTGCTCAAATGTAAATGCTCAAAGTAAAGAGAGGGAAAGAAACACGGTGATATTTTCCTGAGGTATCGGAGAGTCGCCACTCCCCACTAGTCCTCGTTGGAGCACCTGCGCAAGGGTGTAGCTCCCCCTTGAACTACGCAAGGATCAAGTGCTCTCTATAGGCTGATTCTTTGAAACTCTGTCGCAGTAAATCACCCACAACCGCTCACAACTTGACTTGGGTCATCCATAAGGTCTATCGGATGATCACTAAACTCCTAATCACTGCCGAGCCATCTAGGTGATGGCGATCACCAAGAGTAACAAGCACAAACTCTCACTTGACCAAGACAAGCCTAATAAGAAAGGTGGATGCACACTTGCTACTCCTTATGCACTAATGAGGTATTTAATCTTAGATTATCAAATCTTAATCACCTCACTAGGCTCTTGCTCTCCCTAGCACTCCAAAGGGTGTTTCTCAGCTGAACAAATAGGCAAGAGACCTCCTATGGACGAGTGGAGTAAGTATTTATACTCCATCATTCAAAACATAACATTTGGAGGCTGAGTCATCACTCTGTGGGATGACCGAACGCTCTGGTTAGAGTGACTAGATGCTCTGGTCAGTTATGCCCGCCACTATGCCAGAGAGAGCCATTAAGTTCTGATCGAACTCTGACCAATGTCCGATCAACACCCACTGGACACGTCCGGTAAAGAAAAAGCCTCTCTAGAATCTCTCTGGAATCGACTGGACATAGGCACCCCAGCATCCGGTGCTCCTCAACTCAGTGTCCGATCAGTACTAGATGACTATAGTTGATTGACCAGACTCTGACCAGCTTCCGGTCAGCACACACCGGACACGTCCGGTAAAAAAAACTCTCTGGAACCTCTCTGGAGTCAACCGAACGCAGGCACCCTAGCATCCAGTGCTCCTCCACTCAGCGTCCGGTCAGTACCAGATGACTATAGTTGATCAAATGAACAGACTGGAAAGTAAACGTGGAAGCAAAGTAAATGAGCATAACCAAATGACATGACATATATATATATATATCAATGTAGAGAGCACACATGTCACATAAGTCTCACCATCACATGCATATAATACAATGCATGAAAGTAAACGTGAATGAACGAAGTATCACACACAAAAGACCAAAAGAAACGAATCGAGACCATCTCACACGCTCCCCCTAGATCTAACATACTTGCTCCCTCTCCCCCTTTGGCGTCAAGCACCAAAACCTAAGGGTCAGACGGTGGGACAGGAGCAGTCGAGTCGAGCGCTAAGGTGTGGTGAGAGATCTAAAACTAAGCTGCATCATCTCGGTAGTCTCGGTAATAGGAGCAGCTATGGTAGGGACAGAAACTCGAAACACTAGAGGTGTAGGCTGCCCTATAAGCTCACTAAAAGTAGCGCTAAGACTCCTAGAGACTAGGGTGTCCGTCACTAATGCCAAAGAACTCTAGGTCAGAGTGAAGCCCATAACAATAGGAGTAAAGTGAGGACCCTGAGCTATCCCTAGTGAAGCAAACCACTAAGACACCTGCTCTGTAGATGAGGCAAACTGAGGAGCTAGTTGTCTCTGACTCAGAAGCCCACTGGGCTATACAGCTGGAGTTACTGGAGTGGTGGTGGCAGGCTAGCCTATCTAAGATGTAGACTGCTGAGGAGCAACCCCAATAGCAGTGAATACATGCTACATGAAGCTAAGTAACTGCTGTTGAATCATAAGCTGCTACTGCTGCATGGCCTGCTGCTACTGCTGAAACTTGTCCTATCATGCCTGAACCTGAGCAAGTGCAGCTACGGGTCTCCTATGCCTAGCGTGCCTGATCCTGCCTCATCTGCTCAAGTATAGCTAGAAGTGTTGGGTCTGTCTATGGTGGCTATGGTGGAGGTGGAGCTAAGCTAGAGCCATTAGCCTCTCTATCATGTGGTCGAGGAGCCATCTATGGAATCGGTTGATAGTCATCATTTGAGCTGTCACTCGGGTCGCTCTTGACCTCATCCTCCTACTATGCATCAAGCTCCTCCTCCTCTATCGCTACAATGCCCCTAATGATCTCATCTTGTTGAGCTGCTGTCTCTGGTACCTCTGGGCGATGGCTCGACTGGTGAGGTGTCCTCGCATGACTGTGACGTAGCATCTGGCCCATGTCATACTATGGAAACTCAGTGGTAGCACATGTCCACTCTACCATTGTCTCTGGAGACTTGTGTGTAACTGCCTTTTGGAGTAGGAAAGTGATCCAATGAGCATAAAGTAGCTAACGATGACCTCTGAAGCCCTCTGCTAATGTGTCCTCCATCTCTAAAAGCATCACATCCCAAATATTGAAGACAGTCTGAAACACCAGGTAATGCACTAGCCACAACTGAATACGAGTCATGCCCTCATGGTAGCCCATCCTTGGGAGTAGAGTCCTCATAATAGCATTAAGGAGCCGAGCTATAGGTATAAGGTCAGGTGCTGTCCTGCTCGACCCCTTGCCAAATGGCTCTATGAAGCACAGTCTGACTAGATCTGTAGGTGGCACAAGTCCACCGTGAGGGTGTCTCGGAGGCTCTGTCTGTCCATAGCATACCTCTTGAAGGTGAATAGGTGACTCTAGAATCCACGGTATCTCTCTGACCCTCGAGCTCTAGAGCCTATAGTCATGGTCTATGAAAGCAAAGTGAATAAACCTATGCCTCGGGTCAATCCATAGAGAGGAGTAGAACTTACAAACCCATGATGAAACATAGCGACCAGTCCATCCAAGAAGATCTATTAAGCCTGGCAGATAAGAAAGGTGATGATAGATCTGCTCGCCTATAGCTGCAACTAAAGACTCTATGGAGCAGACCCGCTGAGATTTGAAAGCAACACCACTGTTGAGATATGCACTATAGAAGTCCTCCTACAACACAGTGTAGAAGTGCTTTGAGGCATGCTTATCCCGCCTCAGTGGAAACCAATCCTCAAAATGTATGAACTATAGCTGCTGCACCTATCTGGTTGTGGCTGCCCTCAGGTCAAGGTGAACCACCAGAGGCAAACCCTATGGTCTCGGAGGTGGACAAGAGCCCCGTGAAAGCTCTAGTTTGGTTTTGGTGAATTGATGAAACCCTAAATGCTAACCTAGTTTATCAAAAGTGATTATGAGATAGGTAGCACTAGTCCAAGTGGTGGAGCAGATGAAGATCATGATATGATGATGGTGATGCCATGGTAATGATCAAGTGCTTGGACTTGAAAAGAAGAAAGAGAAAAACAAAAGGCTCAAGGCAAAGGTATAAAATGGTAGGAGCCATTTTGTTTCGGTGATCAAGACACTTAGTGAGTGTGATCATATTTAGGTTCGATAGCCGCACTATTAAGAGGGGTGAAACTCGTATCGAAATGCGGTTATCAAAGTGCCACTAGATGCTCTAATTCATTGCATATGCATTTAGGATCTAGTGGAGTGCTAACACCCTTGAAAATATTTGTGAAAATATGATAACACACATGTGCACAAGGATGATACACTTGGTGGTTGGCACATTTGAGCAAGGGTTACAAACTTCACCGGTGGAGTGTCCACCCGTAGAGTGCGGACAGTCTGACGGTGCCACCGACACCCTATATAGAAAAGATGGAGGTCACTATAAGTGACTAGACGCTGGTCTCGGTTGGACCGGCGTGTCCGGTCAGTGGCAGCAGAGGGCACGCTGTTTTAGTCTTATGACCAGATGCTGGCGCAAAAACTAACTGGATGCTTAGGGCCTGAGTCCGGTCAGTCTGACGTATGATGACATTGAGTGACCAGACGCTGGGTGTGTCCGGTCGAGCATGACCAGACACATCCAGTCATGATTTCTTACTTTTGGATGCTTACTAGAAACGACCGGACGCTGAGGTCCAGCATCCGGTCACTTCACAGCAGCATGTCCGGTCATTATTTAACCATTGGGATCGGGCGCTTAGTATTTAAGAGAAGAGACACGTGGCATGCATCGCACGATCGGATGCTGGGGTCCTGTGTCTAGTCGATATGACCAGAGCGTCCGGTCACCCCATGTTCAGTGCAGTGAGTAACCTAATGGCTCTATTTCATGGGGGCTTCTATTTAAGCCCCATGGCAGGCTCAAGCTCACTCTCTTGGCCATTTGCATTGATATAGCAACCTTGTGAGCTTAGCCAAAGCCCTCTCACTCATCTCCATCATTGATTCATCATCTTTGTGAGATTGGAAGAGAATCCAAGTATATTGCTTGAGTGATTGCATCTAGAGGCACTTGGTGTTCGTGTTTTTGTTCCAAGATTCACTTGTTGTTTTTGGTGGTTGCCACCACCTAGATGGCTTGGAGCAGCGGAGGAGGAGTGGTATGAGTTGGTGATTGTTCATGGCCATCTCCGGTGATTATGAGAGGATTTGTACCTTCCTCGGCGGAACGCCGAAAGGTAACTCTAGTGGATTGCTCGTGTCATTGAGTTACCTCACTTGTGGGTAGGTTCTTGTGGTGTCTAATTGTGTGGATGAGGTTCATGCAACACCTCTTAGCCGTCGAACCACCAAGTGTTGGTCGACACAACGGGGACATAGCGTGTTGGCAAGCACATGAACCTCGGGAGAAAATTGGTTGTCTCTTGCCCTTTGGTATTCTCTAGGTGATTGATAAAGTATTCATCTTATGATTGGTTCACTCCTCTACGCGGCGGTATAATCATCTCACTTACTCATTTACATTCCCACAAACTAGCTATATCAAGCTCTTTAGTGTAGCTAGAATTGAGAGCTTGTTTTGTGGATTAAGTTCATCTAGTAGAGCTTTTTAGTATAATAATTGTGAGAGCTCTTAATGAGTAGTGACCTAGTGGATTGTGTGCTAAGTGATTATAACAACTAGAATTATTGGATAGATGGCTTGTAACCCTTGTAGAGCTAGAGCAAGTTTGCATTTCGCTATTTGTTATACTAATCAAATTGCTCTAGTTGATTTGTAGATTTTAAATAGGCTATTCACCCCTCCTCTAGCCATATTAGGACCTTTCACCCCGCCTCTGTGTCTGAGGCCTCAGTGACACCTGAGTGCGTGTACAGCTGGAGCATCGAAGTTGTGGCTGCGCTGCCTGCTCTACCTCTTCAACCTGCTCTTCCTGTTGAGTGTCCTCTATCTTCTCTGCCGACTATGTCTACTGCTCAGTCACCCCCTGAGTCTGACTCTCATCTAGACGAGGGACCTCTAGAGCATCTTCTAAAGAGACGTGTCGTCCTCCAAGCATGATAGTCCTGGGTGGACTACCAAAACTAGTCTCAATCCTCTCCACGGTGGCCCTCTTACCTGGTGACAACTGATCACCTAGGTGAATGCCACCCCTAGGTCCACCTCTCTCTGCATGCTCTGCGGTGGCTGCCACTATTGCTACTCTCTCTGCCTCAACATCATCTCTCTTGTGCTTCTTCTTTGTAGTCGTTTTTGCCTTTCCTTTTTGCTGAGCAGTCAGGTGAGGCGAGGCCTTGGATCCTCATTACCGAGATGACCCTCGGCATTCTTGCAACATGCCATCTCTAAAGCTAACAAGAACCACTAACACTCAAGAGGCTTGGCCTCAATTCATACTCATGGGCTTGGCCTCGAGTAAAACTGCCACTGTCAAATCAACCACAAGAGTACCAACTCACTGCACGATGGAATAGATAGGAAATATAAATAAACACTATATTCATCTAGAGGTGAGAAACCCTAAGAAGTAAGCAGTAGATAAGAAATTGAGATCGATAGCTTGCTACCTGATGAAATCCGATGATCCGGCGATCGAGAAGCAAAGGAGAGGATCACGGGGTACCACTTGGGATTAGCAAGGTTGTGCCTAGGGCAAGGGTTCCTGGTGCCTGGACTGAAAGCTCGATGATGCTGAATAGACATGCAATGGAGAGGAGGCAATGCAGCGACACAGTGGTTTGTGAGCACGTGGTGGCGGAGTGGACCGTGAGCAGGTGGTGACGGGTGAGTCGCATGTAGTGGCATGGGTGTAGCGAGGCAGACATGGGCACGTGCATGGGGGCGGGTGCGATCGTGACGAGGCAGGTGTAGGAGCGGGCACGACGTGGTGGAGCAGAGTAGCATGGTGGCAGGTGAAGGCGCAGGCGCAGGTGCGGTGCGGGTGAGGTTGTAGGCGTAAGCACGGCGCTGGTGAGGTCACAGGTGCGGGCGCAATGTGACGATGGGGATGCGGCGGCGCGGGTGCGATGTGCACGGGCTACGGCAGCGTGATGCGACGGCGTGGGTGATTAGGGCAGCAGTAGTGGCACGATGTACGGAGGAAGAACAATATATATGGTGGCCCCCGCGTGACAAAGAAGAAAAGAAAAATTAAAATCCACTCGAATTCAACTAACCGGACGTACCGGTGGCAACGATCGGACGCTGCCACCTGGAATTTGGTCGACAACAGAGAAGTCCAAAACCCCTCAAGTCATGACCGGACGCGTCTGGTGCCACATGATCGGATACACAATAGAGTCCGATCGATCCTGACATCTTCTTCTTTGTTTGACCGAACGCAGGGCCATCTTCACACCAGACGCTGAAGGAACACTGTTCAGCGTCCGATCACCATTTTTCAGCAAATCTTCAAAGTTCCTTCATACTGCCTTTTCCCAATCAAGTCCCAACTTTAATAAGACACAAATAAACACCAATTAGGACTGATGTGAGTGACCGCTCTCAAGCCCTCAAAATTTTTAAAGTATTTTGTCTTAGGCTATAATTCTTTTTAAGAAAATATGCAATAAAAGGGGCGAGGAGCACCATGTGACCACACAAGAGGGTTTTATGACCAATAGGAGCTTCAAATGTTCTCCCTATTTGTGGACAAACACAGCGGGTGCTCAAAAGATAGCCGAAAAAATGACAAAGCAACACATATGCACATGCAATACAATACTTGAAAGTAAGTCTAGTTACTTGTCAAGTTTGATCCAAGGTTAAGCTTCTTCATACACTTTTCGGTGGTTATCTTAACCATGTTAGACAAGCCCTAAATGCATTACTAAAAATTAAACATGTTTTATATTACAATGCAATGCAAGAGACAACACAAGCTCATTTTTTAGTGAAGTTACTAAAATCAAGCACATTTAACTCATTCCTCAACTGACAAAATGTAGCCTCATCTAGCGGTTTTAGTGAAGATATCCGCTAATTGATCCTCGGTCCTTATACCTTCTAGTGATATATTATTTTTAGCAACATGATCTCTAAGAAAATAATGGCGGATATCTATGTGCTTGGTGCGAGAGTGTTGAATCAGATTATTAGCAAGCTTTACCACGCTCTCATTGTCACATAAAAGAGATACCTTTTCTAGAACTACACCATAGTCTAGCAAAGTTTGCTTCATGTAAAAAATTTGTGCACAACAAACACCCGTGTCAATGTATTCCGCCTCGGTGGTGGACAATGCCATACTATTTTGCTTCTTGGAGGACCAAGACACTAATAATCTACCAAGCAAATGGCACCCTCTGGATATGCTTTTTCTATCAATTTTGCAACCGGCATAATCCGAATCGGAATAGCCAACTAGTTGGAATCTAGCTCCTTTAGGATACCAAAGACCAATACTTGGTGTGTGCTTAAGGTACCTAAGGATTCTTTTAACGACAACCAAGTGATCCTCCTTAGGATTAGCTTAAAATCTAGCACACATACATACACTAAACATGATGCCGAACCTAGATGCGGTCAAATATAACAAGCTACCAATCATAATGCGGTAGATAGTTTAATCAACTATTTTACCTCCCTCATCTAGGTCGAGATGTCCATTTGATGGCATAGGTGTCTTGATTGACTTACATTCATCCATTTTGAACCTCTTGAGAAGGTCCTTGGTATACTTTTCTTGAGAGATAAAAATCCCTTCTCTCATTTGCTTGACTTAAAAACCAAAAAAGAATGTAAGCTCTCCAATCATCGACATCTCAAACTCCTTCGACATCAATTCACCAAACTCTTTGCAATAATCTTCATTTGATGAGCCAAATATGATATCATCAACATATAAACAAATGAAGATCTCTCCATCAAGCTTCTTGGTGAATAGTGTGGTGTGGACTTTTCCAATGGTGAAGCTCTTCTCAATGAGGAAATCCCAAAGGCGTTCATACCAAGCTCTTGAGGCTTGCTTGAGCCCATATAGCGCCTTGGACAACCTATAAATATGATTATGACATCTAGGGTCTTCAAACCTAGAAGGTTGATCAACATAGACTAGTTTATTTATGAAGCTATTTAAAAATGCACTTTTAACATCCATTTGATATAATTTCATTTCATGATGCGATGCATATGCAAGGAGGATATGAATGGCTTCAAGTCTTACAACCGGTGCAAAGGTCTCTCCAAAATCCAACCCTTCAACTTGAGAGAATCCCTTTGCAACTAGTCTTGCCTTGTTCCTCACAACAATACCTTGATCATCTTGCTTATTACGGAACACCCACTTTGTTCCAATGACTCTTGCACCTTGTGGTCGCTCTTCAAGTGTCCAAACTTTATTGCGGGTGAAGTTGTTCAACTCTTCATGCATGGTATTTATCCAATCTGGATCTTAAAGAGCTTCTTCTATATTTGTAGGCTCAATGCAAGAAACAAATGAGTGATGTTCAATAAATGAAGCAAGTTTTTTAGAGCGAGTCATTACACCCTTTGAAGGACTCCTTATGATGAGATCTTATGGATGTGCTTGTAGTAGGGTGAATTTCTTCTATCAACCACTTGATGGGGAGGTTCTGGAGCATCAACATCTTGAGCTTGTGCCACTATTTGATCATGGGAGACATGAGTATCTTCATTTTCTACTCTCCTATTTTTATCATCATCTTGTGGCATATTTGATGAAGAAGGTGGATCAACTACTTGTTCACCATCTTCATCATCTTTGTACTTAATGTCTCCAACCAGAATGTTCTTCATAGCCTCCCTTAATGGTTCATCACCTACATCATTAAGATTCTCATGTGTTTCTTGGGAGCTGTTAGATTTATCAAATTCCACATCATATGTTTCTTCAACCAAGCCGGTGGTATGATTAAATATTCGATATGCTTTGGACTTTGATGAGTAACCAACAAGAAAACCAATATCACAACGTCTTTGGAATTTCCCTAGGTATTGCCGCTTCTTGTAGATGTAGCATTTGTAACCAAACACCCGAAAGAATGATACGTCTGGCTTCTTTCCATTGAGCAACTCATAAGGGATCTTGCCAAGAAACTTTTGAAGAAATTGGTGATTGGATGCATAACATGTGGTGTTGATAGCTTTTGCCCATAGAGCTTCAGGTGTATTGTACTCATCAAGCATTGTTCTTGCAAGTATGATAAGTGTCCGGTTTTTTCTCTCTACTACACCATTTTTGTTGAGTGTATGTTGTAGAGACATCATGCTTGATCCCTACTTCATCATAATATGCTTCAATGTTTGTGTTGTCAAATTCTTTTCTATTGTCACTTCTTATCTTCTTGAGCTTCACTTCAAATTCATTTTGTGCTCTCTTGGCAAACTTCTTGAAACATGCGACCACTTCAGTCTTGTTATGAAGGAAGAACACCCAAGTATATCTAGAGTAGTCATTAACTATCACAAGACAATAGAGATTTCCTCCCAAACTCTTGTAAATTGTTGGTCCAAATAGATCCATATGTAGAAGCTCTAGCACTCTTGTTGTTGACATGTAAGATTTTATTGGATGAGTGTTTGTAACTTGCTTGCCGGCTTGACATGCACTATAAAGCTTGTCTTTCTCAAATTTCACATCCTTCAAACCTCTCACTAATTCATTCATCATTAGCTTCTTGAGTGAGCTTATCCCAATATGTGCAAGTCTTCTATGCCATAGCCACTAAAAGGTCCTAATGGCTAGAGGGGGAGTGAATAGCCTATAAAAATTTCTACAACAACACTTAGCAAACCGGATAGACAAATATGAGACGAAGCGAATGTTGCGCTAGCCTACTAAAAATACAAGCCACCTACCATAATTCTAGTTTTTTATAGTCTCTATTCACAAAATGGCTATGTGACTACACTATGTTAGTATGCTCTCAAATACTAACTAAAGAGCCACACTAATCAAACTAACAAGCTCTCACGACTAGCTATACTAAAGAGCTTGACAACAAGTTTGCGGTATTGTAAAGAGAGATAGAGCAAGATGGTTATACTATTGAGTCGAGGAATGAACCAATCAATCACAAGAGTGAATACCAATCACCTCGGAATCAAATGTTGACACAATGATTTTTTTTACCGAGGTCCACTTGCTTGTCGGCAAGTTAGTCCTCATTGTGGTGATTCACTCACTTGGAGATTCAAGCGCTAATTGGCATCACACGCCAAACCCTCAATAGGATGCCGCACAACCAACACAAGATGAGGATTACATAAGCCACGAGCAATTTACTAGAGTACCTTTTGACTCTCTATCGGGGAAAGGTCAAGAATCCCTCACAATCACCATGATCAGAGCCAGAGACAATCACCAACCTCCGCTCAACGATTCTCACTGCTCCAAGCCGTCTAGGTGGCTGCAACCACCAAGAGTAACAAACGAATTCCATAGCGAAACATGAACACCAAGTGCCTCTAGATGCAAACACTCAAGCAATGCACTTGGATTCACTCCTAATCTCACAAAGATGATGAATCAATGATGGAGATGAGTGGGAGGGCTTTGGCTAAACACACAAGGTTGCTATGTCAATGCAAATGACCAAGAGAGTGAGCTAGAGCCGGCAATGGGGCTTAAATAGAGAGCCCCCACGAATAGAGCCGTTGGCTCTCTGTTCACTGAGAAATTGGGGCGACCGAACACGCCGGCCAAATTAATTGGATGCAGGACCCTAGCGTTTGATCCTTAGATCTTTACCACATGCCCCTGCTTCAAATGCTAATCGTCTGATCTCAATGGTCATCAGTACACTTAAGTTGTGACTAGATGCTCTACAATGTAGGACCGGACATAGGACCCCTACGTCCGATCACTTCCAATACGGTTCCAGTCGTGACCGGACATGTCTGGTCACACCCGATCGGACTCACCCAGCGTCTGGTCAACACATAGACCAAAACCCTAAGCGCCATGACATTAGCACCGAACGTGTCAGTTTGATCATGACCGAATGCAGGAGAGGCAGCATCCGGTCAAGTCCAGAGAGCTCCCAGAGCTAGTCAACTACGATCGAACGTGTCTAGTCGATCATGATCGGACGCAGCAATAGCGTTTGGTCCTTCTCCTCTTCTCTATGCCACCACGTTAGTGGGACCAGATGCACCCACTCCGTGTCTGGTCACAAAGTGACCCAGCGTCCAGTCGAAGACCGACACCAGCATCTTCACTGCTTCCGCTGACCAGATGCGCTGATCTAGTTAAGGCCAGTGTCTGGTCCACTCTATGAAACCCTATCTTTTCTGTACAGGGCGCCATTGGCACCGTCGAACTATATGCACTCTATAGGCGGACACTTATACCTTTGCCTTGAGCCTTTTGTTTTTCTCTTACTTCTTTTCTAAGTCTAAGCACTTGATCATTACCATGGTATCACCATTATCAAGTCATGATCTTCATTTGCTTCACCACTTGAAGTAGTGCTATCTATCTTATAATCACTTTGATAAACTAGGTTAGCACTTAGGGTTTCATCAATTTACCAAAACCAAACTAGAGCTTTCAGCCACCAAGTGATGTTTTGGTGAATAAGCATGTCTTCAAGTTTGCATCTTCGGAGGTGAAATCCACTAGATATAGGTTGTTGTATCTAAAACCCTTGACTATAACTTGATCATCTTCTTTCTTTGACACAACCACTTTCTTCTCGGTAAACAAACATTGAAAGCCAAGATCACATAATTGACCAATGGATAGCAAGTTGAAACTCAATGAAGCAACATATAGCATATTTGATATTGAATGATCATTTGATATTGCAACTTTGCCCAATCCTTAAACTTTGCCCTTTGAATTATCACCAAATGTAATCCTTTCTTGACCATCTACTTCTTCATCTAGTGAGATGAACATACGAGGATCACCGGTCATATGTTGAGTGCAACCACTATCAATAACCCAATGACTTCCATGGGTCTTGTAGTTCACCTACACACAAGAGATCAAGCTTGTTGTTTAGGGACCCAAACTTGATTAGGGCCCTTGACTTTCTCAACTAGTGACTTTACAACCTAAATTTACTTAGGCCTATTCTTGTTGGGAGGACCTAAGAACATGACTTTTATCTTTCCACTAGAATCCTTTCTAAGCATGTAGTGAGCATTGAAGGCAAAGGGTCTAGCATTCTTGGGCAAGGGTTGTGGTGGTGTAGTTTGACACTCATGAGCAAAGTGACCTTCTTGTCCACACTCAAAACATCTCTTTGGCTTAGGCTTTGACTTGTATTGTTGTTGATGTTGAGCTTGAGCTTTCTTCTCTTGATTTGCCAAGTACCCAATACCACTTCTATCCATCTTCATCATGGTGTTCATGAGTAGCTCACTTTGGAGATATTGGCCTCTTGTAAACTTGCTCAAACCGGTCTTAATATGCTCTTTCTCCAACTTGAGCTTCTTGTTTTCTTCTCTAAGTTCATTATGATTTTTTTCCACCTTGAGTCTCTTGTTCTGTTCTTTAAGCATCTCATTCTCAAGTGCCATATCATAATCTTTGTTAAGATTCTCTATCACAATTGTGTTGGTGGTTGATAGCTTTTTAAGATCTTTCTTGAGCTTTTCATTCTCATTCTTAAGCTTGACATACTCATCATAGTTGTCAAACTCAACCACTTTCTTACCTTTGCTACTAGAACCTTGCTCAATGCTCTCAACAATCAATTCATCACATGATGTAGCTATATCAACATTGTTAGTAGCATCATGTGGCTCATTGAATAATAACTCATGAGAAAGAACAAGATTGTTATGATTAATCTTGAGATTGGTGTACTCTTCTTTTAGCAAATTGTAACTAGTGGTGAGCTCATTATGTATCCCCTCAAGTTTATCATATTTTTCTCTAAGCTCCTTTTTAGAGGATTTGAGCTCCTTGAGTTTGGATGACATAATTTTATTTTCTTCTCTAAGCTCAACACTAGCTTTTTTTTGGCTATGTCATACTTTGCTAAGAGTGAGTCCTCAATTTCTAGCTTTTCATTTTTAGCTCTTGTCTTTCTAATGATTTTAGTGTATTGGTTTAGCAACTTGACAAGATCATCATAAGAAGGTGATTCAAATATTTCATCACTACCACTACCACTTTCATCATTGCTAGCGTTATCATCACCACTACTATCATCATTTTGTACCTTTCGTTCACCCTTGGCCATAAGGCATAGGTGTGTAGAGGATGACGGCGGCGGTGTCGGTGAAGATAGTGAAGAATCAATCGTAAGAGCGGCCACCTTCTCGTTCTCATTCTCACTTTTATCATCAGATGAGCCATTTGATGATTCAATATCCATGAGCCAATCACTAATAATGTATGCCTTGCCATTCTTCTTCTTCTTATGAAATTCCTTCTTCTTGCCATCCTTCTTGTATGGCTTGTTCTTCTTCTTCTCATCATTATTTTCATCACTTGAGTCATCTTTCTTGCCCTTGTACTTCTTCTTGTAGTTGTCTTTCTTAGGTTTGGGGCATTGATGAGCTAGATGACCAAGTTATCCATAATTATAGCAATCCATTTCGGAGATAGGCTTCCTTCTATTACTAGTGAAGAATTTCTTCTTCTTGCCATCAAACTTGATACCATTCTTGTTTAGCGTCTTAAGTATCTTGGTAGTTCTTCTCACCATGAGAGCAAGACTTGGATCATCAATCTCATCATCACTTGAGCTATCATGATCAACTCTTGCTTTGCCCCTCTTCTCTTGACTAGCCTTGAATGCCAAATCTTTCTTCTTGGTGGAAGAAGAGCCATCTTGTGGAGTGATGTGTATGTATATCTTATGTGCATTGATCTTCCCCAATATTTAAGTTGGTGTAGCGGTGGAAAGATCACCTTGATGAAGCACCATCACAATATGCCTATATTTGTCAATGGCGATGACACTCAAGATCTTTCTTACAACATCAGAGGGTTACATTTGTGTGAGCCCAAGCCCATTGACTTTCTCTACAAGAACATTCAAGCGTGAATACATCTCATTGACATTTTTTCTAGGAAGTATCTCAAATGAATTAAGCTTTTTCATCACAAGGTGGTAGCGTTCCTCACGCTCACTCTTGGTTCCCTCATGGAGCGCACAAATGTCCAACCATAGTGCATGGGCATCTTTGTGGTTCCACGCATGGTTAAAGACATCCTTGTAAAGGCCTCTAAAGATGGTGTTTCTAGCCTTTGCATTCCACTTCTCATAGTTAACCTCATCGCCTTGAAGGTTGACGGGATCCTTAGGTTTTGGGAAGCCTTGAGAGGCGGCTCTAAGAACTCCAACATCTAAAGCCTCTAGGTATGCCTCCATGCGAATTTTCCAATAAGGAAAATTATCTCCCTCAAAGATAGGAGGAGGTTCATTCCCATGGGACATCTTGCTCTAGGCGGTTAAGCCTAATTTGGGGAGCACGAGGCTCCGATACCAATTAAAAGGATCAAGATGCCCAAGAGAGGGGGTGAATTAGGCTAATTCTAAATTTTTGCAATAATTAAGCCCTATACTTAGCCCATTTCACCCCTTGTGTCTAGAATGTGTTTCTATTATTTTTTCACACAAAAGTTTTACATCCTAGGTTCCAATCCTACTCTAGTATGGCAATTCTAGGAATGTAAAGACATGAAATGAATTGTGCAAATGTAAATGCTCAAAGTAAAGAGAGGGAAAGGAACACCGCGATGTTTTCCTGAGGTATCGGAGAGTCGCCACTTCCCACTAGTCCTCGTTGGAGCACCCGCACAAGGGTGTAGCTCTCTCTTGATCCGTGCAAGGATCAAGTGCTCTCTACGGACTGATTCTCTAACACTCTATCGCGATGAATCACCCATAACCGCTCACAACTTGACTTGGGTCATCCACAAGCTCCACCGGATGATCACCAAGCTCCCAATCACCACCGAGCTGTCTAGGCAATGGCGATCACCAAGAGTAATAAGCACAAACTCTCACTTGACCAAGACAAGCCTAATGATAAAGGTGGATACACACTTGCTACTCCTTATGCACTAATGAGGTCCTTAATCTTAGATTATCAAATCTCAATCACCTCACTAGGCTCTTGCTCTCCCTGACACTCCAAAGCGTGTTTCTTAGCTGAACAAATGGGCAAGAGACCTCCTATGGACGAGTGGAGTAAGTATTTATACTCCCTCATTTAAAACATAACGTTTGGAGGCTGAGTCATCACTCTGTGGGATGACCAAACGCTTCGGTCAGGGTGACCGAATACTCCGGTCAGTTGTGCCCACCACTGTGCCAGAAAGAGCCATTAAGTTCTGATTGGACTCTGACCAGCGTCCGGTCAGCACCCATCGGACGCGTTCGGTCAAGAAAAAGCCTCTCTAGAATCTCTTTGGAGTCGACCGAACGTAGGCACCCCAGCATCCGGTGCTCCTCCACTCAGCATTTGGTAAGTACCAGATGACTATAGTTGATTGACCGGACTCTGATCAGCTTCCGGACAGCACACACCGAACGCGTTCGGTCAAAAAAAACTCTCTGGAACCTCTCTGGAGTGGACCGAACGCAGGCACCCTAGCGTCCGGTGTTCCTCCACTTAGCATCCGGTCAGTACCAGATGACTATAGTTGATCAAATGAACTAACCGAACTCACCCTCTAGCGTCCGGTCACAACTAGACCAGCGTTCAATCAGTCATTTGACCCTCCATTCACTTCCAACTCAAAATCCTATGTGAATAAAGTTGACTCCAATTGATCTTAGGGCTATTCCTGAGCTACCTAGTGCTAGGTTTGACAAATGTGCACCACACCTAACCCACTAGACTCACCTAGGTTAAGCTACTAGTCCATACCCCCCTTTATAGTACGACCAAAGGAAAAACAAAGTCATAAACTATTCTAAGTGTCTCTCCAACACCAAACGACACTTAGAACTAGTCCGTCCTTTACTTTGTCGTCCATCCTTTGAAAACTGAAATGATTTCCATCGACAGGGGCATGACAACTATGATTGCCCAATCAATTTCTATTACCATGATCTAACTAAAATTGCCTTTGCAAAACACACGTTAGTTATAGTAATCTCGTGTCGTTATTAATCACCGAAACCCAACTAGGAGCTAGATGCTTTCACCTTTGTGATGAAAAACAGTAAGGTAGCTGTTGTTATGTGATGAATGTTTGTTTATACTGTTGTAGTACTCTAATTGTTGTTATATTATTCTCATATGTTGTTGCATTCTGAACAAATGAACAATCTTTATATTCATCATTCAATATTGATTCATTCATCCATCCATCCATACATCCCTAATAGGGCTCAAGTTGGATGAGTGGCAACAGATAGGGCTGAGGACCTATATATAGGAGGAAAAGCCCAGGGGCTCAGTTGGCGCCAATAACCCTGGCTTTGGCGCCAAAACACTTGGCCTAGGGCTGGCCTGGGAATGGCACATAAGTAAACCAACTAGTTCACAGAGCCTCTTAAGCCTAAGGGCATCTGTCATTTGGCTGCGTCATTACCCACCGTTGGGAGCAAAACTGGACGTAATGACGTGTTGGACAAAAGAGTTTAGCGTCATGGCACCAGGGTCTGTGTGAACTTTTTGGTGGCATGTAGGAATGGAACATCTTTCATAATGGCACACAGGAAAAAGGCTCATAAATCAGCTACAAGCAGCAACCAGTTTGAACTAATTGAAACTTATTGCAAGCAGCGGTAACTGATTGGAACTAGATTAAAATCCATTTAAACTTTAAAGAAATTGCAACCAGCTGAAATTGAGTCAAAATCAGTTAAAATCAGCTGGAACCAATTGCAACCTATTGAAAACAGTAAACACTAGTGTAAAGCAGTTGCAACTAATTATAGTGAACTTACAGTGAACCACTTAGAGTTAAAGGATCAAGATAATACCACTTTGAAAGTTCATGAATATAGATGAGAATGTGAAAAAAGCTTGAGGAGTCATGATGCATTTAGGATATGTTTGGTAAAATTCTCCTCCTAGCTTCTTCGAGCAGATTCCGTGGAGTTCAACCAAACGGTTAAAATGCAACCGAATTCTGGTGAGAGCTGAGAAAAATCACTTCTCTATTTACACGACTAGCTAAGAGCTAAAAAAACCATTCTCCAGCGCTCCTCATTCAATCACCACAAAATCACTCCAGAATCACTTCTCAGCTACTCCTTATCTTACTCTTTCACCTAATCACTCCATCAGAGAATTAATTTAATGTAAAGTTCGAAAATCAGAAAGTGGAGTTGTACCAAATAACACTTAGGGCTTGTTTGCGCCGAGGCCCAGCTGCCCACTTACCAAAACCAAGCTGCCTCTGTCCAACCGTCGTTGTGCCTTGTGATGCATTCGACCTGGGCCGCTGCCTGAAAAGTAGCTAAGCTCGGTTCACAGGCTGGGCCAACCATGCCCAATATGGAGTGCTGTTTTGTTGTGACCTAGGCCAGCCCACTTTGCACTGGCTTCAGAGAGTTTAATGTGAATATCAGCTAGGCGATGTTGGTACGCCGTACGCACCAACTTTAATCTTCCACATCGACTTCACTAGTATGGTAGGGCCAATCAGCTTTGCCCCAGGAATTTCAATCAAAGTTCTCATCATATTATCATCATATAAATGAAAACCAAAAGGTGAAAGCGAAGGAGGGAGTCCAAAGTTGTTGATAATAAAGCGTGAATGTACAAAGCAAATAAACAAGTTTAAGGGGCAAAATATTATGCTCAGAGTTATCTCACACAAAAGAAGTCCTCAATCCTCATGATCACCTTGTGCAGTGTCTCCACTCTCCAGGACTCCACCATCGCCCTCATGAAGTCACGACTCTCGAACCCATTGGGCATTGCGGCATTGGCTTGAGCTGCCAGGCTGGTACAGTGACATGTGCACGCTGTCCCAGTCTGGTGCTCACACAGACCCCCCCCACCCCCACCCCCAGCCGAGATGATGCACGGCATGGCAAGCCCACGTTGCGCCGCAGGATCGGACCGCTGCAGCCAGCGGTGCTGTGACTTTTTTTTTCACCCGTTCGTACCCGCTGATTTTTTTTTAATTTTAACACTTTTTGATAACTAATTTTAAATCTAATATTGTAAGTTTTTTTTAAACTAACACTTTTGGCCGCGCCTATTGCTCTAGCGCGGCCAAATGCCTGTGCCGCGTCATGTATGGTGGCGCGGCAGAGGTCTGACGTGGCGACGACCGGTTTCGGTGACCGTTGACATGACAGCTCTTGTTGCGCTACCGACCTTGGCGTGGCAGTGCCGCACCCTGATCCGTGGCGCGGCAGAGCCGAATAAATACCGTGCCCAGTCCCGCCTGCCCGAGCAGCAAGCCCACCGCCCGGCCGGCGGTACCTGAACGGTTTAATCCGAACGCGTCGCGCCGATAGTGCGAGTTATTATAAGTATTGCTTGACGTAAAATCAATAGTAGATTTGTTTCTGTCTTTTGTTGAATTTTTTTTCACGGCCGAATAGAGAATTTGATAAGCCAATGATTTGTTTTCCGTCTTTCATAATACGGTTAACCACCAATTTAACTAATCGATTATGAAAAATTGCCACCGGCGTCGAGATACGCCGGGACTGCCGGTTTCTGAACTAGTTGGTACTTAATCTCGTCGGCAGTGCTGCTGCGACGTAGAGAAACGAATATAAAACAGATAAATGAAGTTCGTGCGCAAGTTGACAAGCTGCCACATAATATTTTTATTGTTTTGACATAAGTTTGACATAACATAACCAAATAACCCCGCAAGTTTCGGACGCCAATATTCGTTAGACCTAACAAACTAAGACCCAGAAGTGTAAGGATCCTTCGGACGCCTCTGTCTCTTTGGATTTGTTGACAACACATTAGGAGTGTAGCCAACATCGATGTGGTCGCGTCGACGGCGCATACGGCTTGTACCCTATAAGTATATGATACGTACGATTACTTATAATTCTTTATGATCGTTAGTTCATGGAGCCTACATATTTAAATAAACTATCTTTGATAGTACCTGTGAGGCTCCTTGGGTACCAAGCGGGGCATCACCTAGCTGAGACATGCCGATCTCGTGCTGCGGCCAATCGTCTCACTGGTAGTGTTGTCTGTGGAAGCCCGAAGGGTCGTCGTCGTCGTCCTCGATTGCAGGGTCCTTCCCAGCGCTATGATGTGGTGGTGTACGCACCGCAAAAGTGGCACCCGACCGCGCCGAAGTCATCGGCTGAGAAGAGCTGGCTGGTGTCCTCAAAGAGGATGAAGACATGCCACCCAACCGTGCCGGAAGTGGCGGTTTCTCATAAGGAGTGTCAATGCAGCTCAGCTTTTGAGCTAGCTTTCTGTAGCTCTTCACCTTCTACATAAATAGACGTTAAAATTAGTGCATTACCCAAATGCATATACATTAAAGAAACATTTTCGGAACGGATAAGTTTATGTTACCTCCACAAAAGCCATGAGAACGTCTAGCCCCTGACCTCTAGACTCGTGAAGCCGGAACGCTGCTTCATTGGACAGCCTTAACAATTATGTCGCCTAGGTACATAAATGCGGTTGGATAGTTTTAGTACACAACTTAATACCAAAAGGATAACAAATTGTACCATTCAAGTATATTACCATGTATCTTTGAAGCGGGGCTCTCTCCAGCTGTGTGTCCTCCCTAATGGTAACGTCGTACACATCTTCGATGACATCTTCCTCTGAGTCCTCATCAATTGCCATGTCAGTGTATGGGGGCTTGATATGTGTCTTCGTAGACCTATGAAGCCACCGTAGGTACTCATCGAAGGTGTGCTGGTCGTGTAGAGGACCCGCATAGACCGGATGTCGTACCCTGTTCTGCCACAAATAGATGCACGAGCTGTGTGTCATGCGCTAATCCTTGATCTTGTACCTTTTCCTGCGGTCATACCTACAACAAAATGATGTTAGTTGTACCACACACCTCTGGATTGTAGTATTGTTATTAATCGATAACGCACCCGTGCAATTCTTGGTTGATGGAGTAAAGCGGTGGTGGGTAGCCTATCATTCTCCCAAACTAGCTGTAGACCCGGATGGGCAAGTGAATCTTGACCACATGAAAGAAAATAAGAAGGACGTCGTAGCGATACTCGTCTGACTCGTCCCTAGTGACAGGACTGAGATAGTCCTGGAGCTCTGGAGAATCCCAAGGACACCAATGCACCTGAAATTTCATAATTGAGTTAGGTTGTGATATAGTGTACATCGAACAAAACACATGTATGATAGTAAAGAGAGCGTAACCTGGTGCTGTGTCAGGACGTCGAGACCGTCTGTGTACTCCCTATACTTGCGCCTCGCATTCCCTCTAACTAACTCTGCTTCCATCCAGATATACAAAGCTGTAGAGAGTGTATCCTGCCCGTTCCATCGCTGCATTGAACACGATAATGAATTAACCATTAATAATGAATTTATATGTAACTGCCTCTAAGAATATAGTGAACCGAAGTACTTACCGGTAAACCATTATTAAGGGGCCTCCCAACGGGCCATCGTTCCCAATACCACACCTGAATTAGGTACGAGCAACTCCCAAGGTTCGCATATCCTGAGGTGCGACGGCAGGCAACGCATAGCTGTCGATACGTCCATGCTAGGACAGCGCTGCCCTAGTTGTACACCGCTATGTTCTCCCACGGCTGTCGTAGTATGTTAAGGAATATCCAACTGATCGTGTTGCCCGAGACATCTAGGAAGAGGAAAGCACCAAGAAAGTGCCAGAGCCACACACGAGCGAACCTGTCGATCAGAGCCTCCTCAGCCTGTGGGTCCAAGTAATCAAAGCGCTCCATGATCCAAGACGACGAAACCCCAGAACTTTTCCTGAAATTGACCAAAGAAAATGAGACCCCATGGCTGCAGAAAAGCAATATAAGTATTAAATAGGCTTGAATTACTCACTTATTTTTCTTAGAAGCATCATCGTCCGGTGGAAGAAAGCCAGTAAACTGAGCCACCAACTCCCTCCAGTGATCGTTGTCAACTATCCCTGTCACTGGAAGTTCCCCCAACCGAAGGCCTAAAATAGCTTTCACATCCTGCAACGTCAAGGTCATCTCACCACAAGGTAGGTGGAACGTGTGGGTCTCAGACCTCCACCTGTTATAAGAATAGAACGACTGTTAGTTGCCTCAAATTTGTTAGAAGAAAGTTTACATACAAAGAATGCACTCGCACATATCTACAGCTGCAGTAAGTAGTGCTGGGTCAAGGAGCGAAAGACCATGGTTGACAACACGAACAAGCTCGAGGAAACCGGCACGCCGTATTTATGGCGCATAACGCTCGTCCCACTGGTCCGCCCTAGTGTGCGTGCGGGGCCTCAAAGGAGGCAAGGACACCTCTGCGTCATTGTCACTCAAGATGTGTGCTTGGTGCTGGTCGTCGTACTCCACCTCAAAAATGAGGTACAACGGGTGCTGCGTGGGAGGAGCTATCCTGTTACGAATTGATAAACAAAGCGTTAGAGTATTTAAATTAACAAAATTTAAATTAACATTAGTAAGTTCACAAACAAATCACTAACCTAACTATCCTAAATCCCTAAACCCAAAATCCTAACTATACTAGATAATAAATACATAATCAATCCCTAAAATACCTAAACCCTTTTGGGTTTAGAGTAAACTAGTATATATATCCAAAATCCCTAACTAAATAACTAACTATAAACTAAATAATAAATACATAAACAATCCCTAAACCCAAAATCCTAACTATACTAGAACACACAATCTCAAACCTACGTAAATCACAAACAAATTCACTAACCTAACTATCCTAAATCACTAACTATCATAAATCAATACCAATCATAAAACCCTAACTATCCTAAATTACTAACTATCGTAAATCACTAATTATCCTAAATCAATAATAATAATAAAAATGAAATCAACCCTAACTATCCTAAATTACTAACTATCATAAATCACTAATTATCCTAAATCAATAATAAGCAAAAAAAAAATGAAATCGAGAGGAGGTACCTTAGGAGCGGACGGCCTTGACGTGCCGACGTTCGTGGCGCGCCCGGCGCGGGCGCTGCGCGGCGGGAGTGGCCGAGCGTGGCGTGGTCGGGCGGGCAAGGCCGGGCGGGCGCGGGCGCGGCATGGCTGGGCGGGCGCTGGCGACAGGCGGGCGGGCAGGGTGCGTGCGGGCGGCCGGCCGGTCACGCGGTATTTATTCGGCTCTGCCGTGCCAAGATCGGTGGCGCGGCAAGAGCTGCCACGTCAACGGTCACCGAAACCGATCGTCGCCACGTCAGACCTCTGCTGCGCCACCATTAGGCGTAGCCAAAAGTGTTAGTTTTTTTTAAAAAAAACTTATAGTGTCAGATTTAAAATTAGTTATAAAAAGTGTTAAAATTTTAAAAAAAATTCTCCCTGCTCCAGGCCATGAGACCAACCGTACCAGAGCTCGTTGTCAACCGCCAAAACAGCACGAGAACAAGGAGAGGCAGGCAGAAAAGTCTTCCGCGATTGGAAGGGCACCTGCGAAAGCCGAAGGACCGGCCCCAGCCCCTAGGCCCCAGCGCCAGCACCAGAACATGCGCGCGCCAGTGCCAGTGTGCCAGCCACCAGCCATGGGCTCCGGGCTCGCGACGCGCCAGCCAGCCAAGGCCGGCAGGCGGTTGCCCATGCACCGCCACATGAGCGCATAAATACGTCTCGATCTGCTTTCCCTGCACGGTCGGCTCGCGCCCGGCGGGACCCCGGCGGCATGATTGAATTGAAGCTCTCCCATGCATCGCCACGGTTTGGAAGACGATGATCGAGAGCATGCGGCCGGGACCGGGAGTCAATCAGGTTGGTGTGTCCGGTGTCCCCCTCGCTCGGCTTTTTCGGCGTAAACCCGGTGCGCCAGAAAATTAGCTGGGCATGCCGGGGACGGGGAGGGATGGCTCGGCAAATACCAAACCTCGCAACGCTGCCAACGCACCCCATCAGCCAGCTGCTAGCTACCGCTCGGCTACAAGGCCCCTCGTCGAATTTTGGCTGAAACTGACAGTTTTGGCTGAATTGTTATGAAAAAAATACTGTTCCGACTAAAAAACAAATCAAATATGGGGTAAGCCGAATAGAGCCATTATATACACGAGCTGCCAAATTGCGACGCTGTCATGCTGAGATGTTTCGCTGCGTCGGTCGCTGGAGGACTACGATCTCGATCCATCTCAGATGTTTAGATAAGGACACATTCATTAGTATAATCTCTTCGTACCCAAGACTGGTACAACGACTCCAGGTCCTGTTTGGTATGATTCAGTTCTTTTTCCACACGGATTGAGTAGAAACGGTGCGGAACCCTGTTATTTGGCTACACTTCAGCTTCGATAAGCTTGGGTGCAAGCTGCGGTAAGCAATGATTTATTGATTTAGCAGTACAATCTTGGTGCTTCATTAACACCAAAGGGGGATCCAAAGGAGTCAAGGACTACTAAAAAGCGATGATCCGAGAAGCAGGTTGCAGTAGGGACTGCACCGTCCTTTCGCACCGGGCGACCCGGAGACGGCTTTGTTGCTCATGATTTATGGGCGGGCGTAGTGGGTGGCCCATGCCATGCCATGCCGCTCAACCACTCATCATGCACGTCACTAAATCGAGTGTCCTGTCCAACTAAGGGGGTGTTTGATCCGGCCACTAAAATTTAGAAGATGTATAGAATTTAGAAGATGTATAGAAAGAATGTTGCATGAGATATTTAGATACTAATAAAAGAATAAATTATATAATCCGTCAATACTCCACGAGATAAATTTTAAGCCTAATTAATCCGTCATTAGCATATATTTACTGTAGCAAAACATTGTCAAATCATAGACTAATTAGGCTCACAAGATTCGTCTCGCAAATTAGTTGCAAACTATATAATTAGTTTCGTAATTAATCTATATTTAATACTTTATGTATGTGTTAAATATCCGATAACACAACGACTAAAATTTAGAAGGCGAACCAAACACCCTCTAACTTTACCTCCCCTATGATCATGGCGGCAGCACCCGCAGCATCTGTCCCGCCGGGGCCGGGCCTATTTCTCTCTGGGCTCTCGGTCAAAATTTTCAGCCGCAGGGGAGCATGGAGCAAAAAAAAAATGCTCGAAAAGATTGGTGTCACCCCCTCCAACAGGTCAAAAGATAGCATATATACATCTCTTTCTACCAGTTACATTACATGATGGCTACTTCCACATAAAAAGATAAGAGCTCCTCACAAAAGAGAGAGCTAATAGCATTCACTTTCTCTGAGATCCTGTAGGATTCACCTTCCTCCTCTGGCAGCTCCATTTTCTTTTCCGAAGTGAACACTGACAGCTCCATTTGGCAATCCTAACAAGCAACAGTAACCCTGAGAAACCAGCTGTTCAATAGAGTACGCAATTGGGTGCAATTCTAGTACCAAATTCCAAAAACCCTCTTTCGGCCCCGTTCGCTGCTCTGAATCTTGACTGAAACTGGCTGAAAAATACTATTCCGACTGAATTGTCGTGAGAGAAAAACACTGTTCTGGCTGAAAAAACAAAAATAACAAGCCGAACGGGCCAAAAGGAGTTCACAATGCTGTGGAACAATGAATGTACTAGAGAGGAAAGGCACGGTAGGAGTAGGAGCGCCAAAATTCCAAACACTGTACTGTACCGTAGCTATACCTACAGCAGTCAGCAGCAAGTGCTGCCCAGTATGTCCAGAAAGTGCCACTAGAACAGATGGCTTCATTGATGGATCCAGTATACCAACATGTAAGTAAGATCCATTCAAGGAAAATTGCCTTTGGGACAAAAAAAAAAGGAAAAAAAACCTATGCTTGATTTGCTAAAACACTTTTTGCTCAACAGATCTGTACAGCTGCTCCCAGCAGAGGAGGTGAACACTTGCACCGACACTGAACAAACGAATCGAACTGGGAGATTAAAAAAAATTGAGGCCCTCTGAAGATTACAACTACAAGCTGACCGTACCTGTTCTGCGATGCTGAACCGATCGAGGTTCTTGTGCCGTCGTCAGATCAGAGGAAGGAGATGCCCTGTGATCTCAGTGAGCCACCGCTGTCCGGGATTGCAGAGTGATGCTCTTCTGGCTCGGGATGGCGAGCATGGCGGTGTGGTCCAGGAAGTCCTTGAGCTCCACGACCGACTGCAGTATCCGCCTGAGGTCATCGGTGCGCATGAACCCGGCCGCGCCGAGCCGCCGCACGGCGTAGACGTAGATGGTGAGGCAGCCCTTCCGGAACTTGAACCGCGCCATCTCGCTGCCCGTGAGCCCACGGATGAGCTTCTTGTTCACGTCCCCGAGCGGGATCATGGCGGGCCACAGCTGGTCCACGGCCGCCTTCATGCTCTCGGACTCGAACACGAAGAGCACCACCTTGGACTTCTTGGTGCCCAGGCCCAGCGTCAGCGTGTGCCACGCCTGGTGCGCCAGGATGGTGAAGCTGGTGGGCATGTAGGTGGTGGTGGACGGGAACGGCAGGCTCTGGCACTCGCTCAGGTAAGACGGCGGGATGTCCAGCAGCCGCAGCAGCTCCAGAGGCGACGCCCGCCGCACCGTGAACGACTTCACGATGAACTGGCCCCCGAACCGGATGCCCTTCACGTCGGCGCACGGCTTGAAGTGCGCCGCCTGCTCCGTGCCGGTGCCGCCCGACTGCTTCTCCTTCTCCTTCTCCTTGTGTTTGTGCTTGTGCCTCTTCTTCTCCTCTGCCATGGCGTGCTTTCGGCTGGAGTGAGCTGTGCGGCTGGGGTGGTGCCCGGGGAAAAGGCTGTAATGACGAGTCCCGCAGACTCCCTCCCTCTTCCTTGTGCTGCTGTGACTGCTGGTACCATATCACAAAGGTGTTGTCAGAGTGAAGGGCCATCCGCTTGGGCATCAAGGAAGAGCTTAGCTTTACCATTTTTGTAATGTAATCCGGTTGGTGGGCCAGGCAACGTGAGGAGTTATTGGCATTTGACAACGCCCCCATCTTTGCCATATTCTTATATATATGCATATAAAAAATCTAACACTTGTTTATTTCAGAATCTTTGTACACGCACGCATGCGTGTCTACTTCTGCGCTTATGTATATAGTTTCGGCTGTTCCTTTTCGTGTAGTGTAGCTCTGTGACCCAACTAAGATGATGCTTCTCTGTGCCTGCTCAAAAGGTAGCACATGATTCTAGGCTCTGCTAAGGAAATAATGAGACCCCATTGGCGCGGTGTGCACGCCTGTAAGCCTAATTCCAAAATTTCTTTTCAGATGTTCTTGGACTAGGTTCAAGATGATCAAACAATTTCTCGAAGCAATACAAAGGAAGTACAAAGAGACAAATAAGGTTGATCTAGAGCTGCCAATGAGAGAATCCAAAAATAAAAAGCTATACAAGATAGGTTTTGAAACACACCTGTCCACACAGTTGCAATTGTTCTTGTAAGGAAAAAAACCAGTGTTCCTGTCGGCGGATTACACAAGCAGCAGCAGCAGCAGTAACAAGTCTCAGTAGATCAGGTGAGCCATTGCTTTTAGCTTTTGTTGTCCTCTCCACTTCTCAGGTCACAGCAGTTATGAAAGCGAGTGATCTCACCAATCTGTCGGAGGCTCAATAGGTAAATATCTTGACATGTAAGGCTATCTCCATAGATGGATGTTCCCACACTTGGAAGACTGCTATGCTTAAAAGAGAATTCATTGAGGAATTACTTCAACAGCGACAGCGCAACAACTTATGGCTAGCCCAACACAATTAGATCTTGGTGAATATTGAAACTGTACAGCAAGCTCTCCCAAATCTACAACCAATCCTTTCATTTTGTATTTAATAATGTCTGCTATTGACACATTATGTATCTAAGGCTTCTTTACATAAGAGAATTATCCTACAGTATTGTTAGTACATGTGGACAGATTCAGATTTATGGACCTGGTAAAAGGTTTACATGTCCAAATAAAAAAAAGGGCAGACCCACTGTCGGAGGCTCCCACATGAGTGGGGTCTGGGGAAGGGAAAAACCGAGGCAAGCCTTCCCCCCGCAAAATCTGCGGAGAGGCTGCTTCGAACCTGTGACCTGATGACTCAGTGAGACAGTTCTCACCACTGCACCAGGCCTACCCTTCCTTACATGTCCAAATCAATTCCGAAATAATAAAAAAAATCCATAGAACATGGGTCAAAATTACCAACAATAAAAGCATCAATTTACTGCCAACTCCGTTTTGAAGCTTGCTGTTTCAGATGTGATCCGTTTTGCTTTATTTCTGTCAGCTTGGATCACAGTGGAGAGTAAAGCACAAGAGTGAGCAGACACAAGTACCTAGCGGCCATCTGGCGGTTGATATTAAACTAAGTACATCGCTAAGGTACAGCTGGATAATGATTTCTCCAGTGTAACAACCAACCAACCAACCTTAACATATAAATGCCCTAGTCTATAGCTCTAAATTGATCTGCACTGATGTGTACGTTAATGAATCAATGTAACAGAAAGCTCATGATCAGAAAGCAGAACAGATGTCACGATGTCGTAATCAGAATTCAGAACTACATGTCTACTAGTAGAATGGAAGAAAGTTGTGAGTGAAGCACGAGAGAGTTGGCTCACCAACTAAAGAGTCAAGCCATTACATAGTTGGCCTTGAACTGAGGTATTGCCGTAGAAAGGATGATGAACATCCCCTGGAAGAGGCTACCATAAAAGGAAAAAATTAATCAGCAGCACAGAATGTACATAAATGCATCAAATGTAAAGTAAAATATCTACCAATACAGTTCATATGTGCCTTGTAAGCTAAGAATACAAAAAAAGAGGGATCACCAGCAAGTACACTAGTACATCGAACCAGGATGCAATACTTCTGTAAAGGAAGCTCATTATGTTACCTGAACAAAAAGTGTTTCCGCTTCAATTGTTCTGGACTGAAATCCAGTGTTCTAATGATATAAGGACAATCACTTAAATCACCTAGGTGAGCATGTACTATACAAAAAACTAAATTAAATGGAAGTGCAAGAAGCGGGTTACTCGATGCAGATCATTGTCACCAATGAGAAGTAGTAAATTTGTTCAAAATCTGGAGCTATTGGATCAGTGCTTCACACGACATATTGCTATGGTTCCTTTGCAGTCCATTTTTGAGCAATCAGCAGTTTTTAAGGAAAATAAAACACTATATAATTGCATTTTATTACTCTGTTTTAGCAAATAATAACAAAGCGCAATTTTGGCTTCAAACTGTCTTTCCTGTAAATGAAAAACATGAATTTAACTGGACAAAATACTAGGCTAAAATCTCGTTACTTTCACAGCAGAAATACTGGTCCACCAAAGGACAGTGGACAAAACAACCAATGGCCAGAATTGGTTCTTAAAGGCAAGGGGTAATCGTAGCAAACCGACAGCATTGCATTTTGCAGTTTTGCACCACACAAGCAAGCAGATACAAGTCAACCGATGGGCATGATGAGGAATCAACTACTACAGGCAAGCGAGACACTCCGACTCTACAGCTGTGGTATCGGATTTAGAAAGGGAGCAGAGCAGCTCTGCGATGACTTTAGCAGCTCATACCTCCGAGCTGAAGACCGGACCGAACGCAGGCCTCTTCTCAGGGGAATACCATCGAACGCCTGGGTTGCATCCTAAAGCGAAACCTGATCATCCAACAAGACCGAAATTGCTACCCTGCTTGCCTTGGGAGCAGATGTCACGTTGCTCATGGAGCCATGGAGGGCCGGAGGGGGAAAGGAGATCGAGGAGAGAGGGGACAAGCTCTCATCCTGACACGAGTCCGCGTCTGGTTGTCTGACTGAGCCCGGCGTGAGATGAGCCGACGCAGCATTGCGTTGCTGGCGGCAGCGCTGTGCAACAGGTCAGACGTCAGACTCAGGAGCGACCGAGCGAGAATGCACAGGGAGACCGGAGGTTTCTTCGGCAATTCCCGCGGGCTCTGCGAGTCTGCGGGGCGCGCTCGAAGAATGGAAGGACAGGAAGACTGGAAGACCCCTCCAGAGTAGAGATGAAAACGGATATACATTTGTTTTTATATTTTTTTCTGGATTTGGATTCGAATATGGATAATGTCAACTATATCGGATAGGATACGACATAAATATGCGATTTGAGTATTCGGATACGGATACGAATACGATATCAGATGTTGGATATCCGGACTCGGATACGGACAGATCTCAACCCCTCTAAACAGATTCGATTTCAAATACGGTCGGAAAATATCCGTACCGTTTTCATCCCTACTCGCGAGTCACAACGACACGGATGGGGCGCTGGGCACCGGCAGCCGACCAGGCGACCACAACGACCCAAAAGGCTAAAAAACTCTGCAAGTCAGCATGCCGCGCTCGGCGGTGGCCCTTTCTGCCCGGACCAGCCACCGCGCCATCCCAGGCCGGGCCGGGCCGACCGTGGTCGGACAAGCCCATTGGTATGTCCGAAAAGAAGAATCCTGCTGGAACGTTTGGGTTAAGCACATTGATCCCACGAATGAATATATGAGATGAGTTTGTCCTCTTTTGAACGGGTTCTTGTAGTCTCCCCCCCCCCCCCCCCCCCCGCAAGGGGATCATGACCGGCTTATCAGATATAATCTACAGTATTTTCTCTCATAACGAAACAACTTCAGCCGACTTTTATACTAGTCGAACAGGCCCTATATTAAATTTTGGCACGGTACATTCCTAAATTACACATAAAATTTTTGAAATAAAAAAATACATAATATGTTATCCAGATTCTTCCATCGTCTTCTTTTCCAATGGCTTCCCTCGAACGTCGGAGCCAAAGTGGGGTCCTTATGCCGAATCCAACGATTAGCCCCAAAACATTAGATATGTCGTAAGATCTAACACTTCAAAACCAGTCCAAAATGCATCTATATCGATGAAAGAATATTGGTAGTTGCATCGTCAGATACAACATAGGATGCAGATTCATCATCTCCAAACCTTGATTTCCTCTCTGTGACCATGAACAATGAGATCGATAACCCGGAGTAATTGTCCTCGTTGGGAGTGTCCAGAAGCACCCCTCTCCTTGCAGATAAAGATCATAAGAAGGTAACTTGCCGGTGAAATAGACGCATGCAACGACGATCTCATCGTGACAATCACCGAAGTCATCGCATGAAACATGATTCCGACCAAAAATCATATGATTTTGCCGAAAGATTTATTTGAACTAAATCCTAAGCAACTAGAAATAAAATCTACGGGAAAAAGAATGGGTCCCCTTCCATTCTTGTTGCCGATAGATGCAACAGAGAGGAAGGAGAGAGGACTAGGCGCGGCGCCGAGGGCGGTAGTGAGGAGCCAGAGTTGTGGCAGGTGGCATCTCCCTATGTCTCGGTGGCGGTGCCACAAGTAACATAAAAAAATACATTTAGAACCATAATTCTAGTTTATATAGTTTCTATCCACACAATGGCTATAACACTACACTAAGTTAGTGTGCTCTCAAAAGCTAACTAAAGAGCCACACTAACCAAATTAACAAGCTCTCACGACTAGCTACACTAAAGAGCTTGACAACTAGTTTGCGGTAATGTAAAGAGAGTGAACAAGAAGGTTATACCGCCGTATCGAGTAAGGAGCCAATCAATCATAAGAATGAATAACAATGAAGACCAATCATCTCGAAATCAAATGATGAACACAATGATTTTTTTTGAGGTTCACTTGCTTGCCGGCAAGCTACTCCTCGTTGTGGCGATTCACTCACTTGGAGGTTCACGTGCTAATTGGTATCACACGCCAAACCCTCAATAGGGTGCCGCACAACCAACACAAGATGAGGATCACACAAGCCATGAGCAATCCACTAGAGTACCTTTTGGCTCTCCACCGGAGAAATGTCAAGAACCCCTCACAATCACCACGATCGGAGCCGAAGACAATCACCACCCTCCGCTCAATGATCCTCGCTGCTCCAAGCCATCTAGATGGTGACAACCACCAAGAGTAATAAGCGAATGCCACAGCGAAACACGAACATCAAGTGCATCCAGATGCAAACACTCAAGCAATGCACTTGGATTTTCTCCCAATCTCACAAAGATAATGAATCAATGATAGAGATGAGTGGAAGGGCTTTGGCTAAGCTCACAAGGTTGCTATGTCAATATAAATAGCCAAGAGAGTGAGCTTGAGCCAGCCATGGGGCTTAAATAGAACCCTCCATGAAATAGAGCCGTTGTACTCCTTCATTGGGCACAACGCGGGGTGACTGGACGCTGGACCTCAGCGTCCGGTCATGCGATGCGTGCCACGTGTCTCCTCTCTTCAAATGTTGATCGCCCGATCTCAACGGTCCAGTGACGACTGGACGCAGCAGCTCAAAGTGACCGGACGCTGAACCCCAGCATCCGGTCATTTTCAGTAAGTATCCAGAGACGACTTTTCACGACTGGACGTGTCCGGTCATGCTTGACCGGACACCGCCAGTGTCTAGTCACACGGCGACTCCCTTGTGCACTACCACGTCAGCTGGACCGGACGCAACCCTCCAGCGTCCGGTCAGAGACCGACGCTGCGCGCCCTCTGCTGCCACTAACCGGATGCGCCATTCCAACCGAGACTGTAACAGAACCGACCAATTATACGAAATTAAGTAAGAAAATCATTCGCCAGAGCAGACGATTTAGCAAACTTAAGCCCGTATAACCCGGTAGTCCGTGAAATCATGAAGGATTTCAAACCAACTTTCATTCCAGCCAAGATCGTAATAAGTTTAGCGATCACCATCACATATTACATAAAAGTTTGCATCTCAGATACATCAGAGTTTAAACATAGTTATTACAAACAAGTTCAAATAAAAGTAGCGGAAGCCATTTATTTAAACCACACACACTCACACGGAGTTCAAATACAGTGCTAGCGAATGATCATCTCCAACAAAAGCATCAGACGAGACGTAAGGAATAACCATGCCCATGGTCCTAAGCATCACCCATCGCAAGATAAAGGCAGTTGATACAGTAGCCGTAATACATCTGTCCATCTGCAACAAGTGGGAATAAAACCCTGAGTACAAGAAGGTACTCAGCTAAACTTACCCGATATAACCGAAAATAAGTGACACCAAGGATTATGAAGGGCTTTATAGTAGGGTAGCTGACTCATTTGTAAAAAGAAGCATTTTTAGCATTTCAAGACCCTTTTCAAAAGCATTATTGTCAAGTTAATTATTATTAACCTGTCGACTAGATTTGCACCTATACTAGAGCAAACATGTGATTAAGCAGATAATGATAACCAATGATCATTAAACAACTTCCATACTATCATATTCATTATAACTGTCCAAGTGTTCCATCAACATTACTATGATGAAGTCACTCAAGTCAAGTGCTCACTATCCAGGAGCGATGGCGATTCGAATCGATTCCTAACCAGCTGGTGATTTATTCCTTACACAAACCTCACTCACTCACTAAAGTGAGATATTGATCACCGAGTCAACTATCCAGGAATCTCGAGTTTGCCAGGAACCACATGTACCCGGGGGCTGACCGACTGCACTTTGGTCTTATCATCTCGCCCCCGTGTCCTACCACACCTGCTTTGGCACAGTAAGCTGCGGGTAATCTACTCGGCCCGAATAATCTCCCAGCTTCGTGGTCGGAAGGTACTTTATCCGGCCAGCTAAATGTAAGGCATGCGTTCAACATGACTCGAGGCCCAACAATGGTCGGTCCTTAATCGACACAGACGGAAAGCACTACAGTCCAAAACTCTGTAAGTCTCCGTCCGGTCTCAACTTCATTTAACACTTAGTTATACCATGACTTCATAGTCGTCCAAGCAGATCCAGGTAACCACCTATAGCTCGTAGGTGACAGAAAATTACCCGACTTCTACTGGTCTAAGCCAGCTAAGCATTGACTCGACTGTGGATACCAGGGTAACAAGGATATAGTATAACAAAGGTAGACAAGGTATAATGCAGCAACGGTTGCAAACAACTCCTGAACGTAATGCATCAATTAAAGTAAAAGCATTTAATTAATAATTAAAACCAGGAGAAAACGCTACGGGGCTTGCCTCTCTCAAAGGAGCTCGGGCGGTGATTGGGGCACTCTGGAAGTTCCTCAACATCCTCCTCGTCGGCTTCGGGCACTTCCTGCGGCTACACCTCGAGTTGCTCCTCGGGCTCCTTGGGTATGACGACTGGGTTCTCAGTTTGCGATCCTGTATGATGTAATGTGCGTAAGCGCTTATGCAATCGGTGCATCGAATGAGATGAATACAATGGATATATTTGAATGCAAGGTAGTCAACATCATCCAAGAACATATACTACAAGCACATGTCATCTACTGCATTCTCTTCTACTACTAATATGCTAAATCAACACGCCTTATTAAATGCTTCAAAGATACACCAAAGCTTCACTAATTTCTTAATCACACTTAAAGCAACACTTGATTAAACCCTAATTAATAATAGGTTTGAATAGCAACATCTATTTTTATTGCTTAGAAAAATCTTAGAAAATTACTATAGCATAGTACTACCCTAAATAGTCTACCATCAGATTTTCATGGTATTTGAATGAGTGGATTAGCCTACACAAAAATAACAAGCTATGGCATGATTATGAACATGAAAATACTTTGTACTGTGAAAAGTGTCAAACAATAGAGTTGGCATTTTTCCTATGATCTTC